>NC_056704.1:25480617-25560617 GCF_018831695.1 Puntigrus tetrazona
AAAAAAAACATGTTAAAGAAGACAAATAAAAGCCGGTCTGTCTAGTGAAACGGTCTTCATGAGACAACTCCTGCTAGGAAAAAAGCACTATGGGTTCTTGTATTTGCTCAACCACCAATCCCCCCAAAAAATACAAGTTTATCTGCCACAGAACAGAGCTGCTCGGAAAAGCATGATTGATCCACACAGCTGTTCTGAGGTCGTTTGTAACATCACACTGTCAAGCTGATACTGCACATGTACACACACTCGATGTTGATCATTAGAAACTTTATTGAATTAAAAGTGGAGACAGCATTTGAGCTAACTCAGCAGTGCAGAAGCACGCCTCCAGCTCAACTTGCGTGACAAAATTCATCTGGCGTCTATCCGCTTAACACTTGGACTCATACTGATTATTGACACGTGAACAGAAACCCAAAAATCGCAATATACAAACACGCACACGCATTATCATCTACCCCTTTGGAAAAATTCAGCATCCAGAAATGAAAGAATGTGCACCGAACACAACGAGAATGGAACCCATGCAAGCTTCAGACGCCCCTGCGAGGAGATTCAAGTCGGGGGTTTTGTTACAGGTTACAGCGGAGAGCGGTTGTCAACGTGGGTATAAAGAACTGAAACTTCCCAGCATTCCCGGCGGCTCTTGTATTCACAGTTCGGATGTGTCCGAGCGGAAACCCCGAGTCTAGGTGCCCACGATGCTGGGGTCGTGTGCTGAGTCCGGCAGTGGAGAATCGTGGCAGTGGTACAGAAAGCAGTTTCCCCAGCAGCTGTAGCAGATGAGAAACAACGCCGCCAGGAAGACTAAGGCACAAATGGTACACGGCTTCCTCTCCAACAGGAAGCTGAGCAGGTAGAAGCCCATGAACATGGAGTGGTTGAACCACAGGGCCGGATTTAAAGGTTTGGGGATCAGGAGGACCGGGAGTAACCACTGGAGGCAGTACATGGTCTCTGCGCGTTGGGCCGCCTCGTATGAGCTCAGATATCCGACGTGACGCTACACAATCACAAATCCCTTGTGTATCTGTGAGGGATTAGACGTGGTGTCCAAATACCAGGCGAGGCCTTTGGAAAAGAGGAGAGAAAGAAAACCGTTCAATACGCACCATTCCTAGCTCGTCCTACACCACCTTACAAGGCGCTGAGGTCAAAGCATGCGTGTATTTTAAGAAATTGAGCTATTTTTAGTTGCTGGCCTTGAGTGCTACATGACAACAACCTCACTTTTATCTACAAAACACTGTTATTTGACTAATTCAATGAATGTGTTATAAGATGAAGAATTAATACACAATCATACAGTGGAACTTTTAGGCTATTTTAATAACTATTTTCTTAAATATTTTGATATTTAAAATCTGTAAGCCTTGGCAATTTATTAGAACCTTAAACATGTAAAGTAGATGCGTTTAAACCGACATTGACATAATTGTTCATAAAACACAAAGGATTTTGGCTAATATTTCAGATGGTGTTTTGATTGCTGTAAGAGTTCAAGCCTAACCTAAATGTTCCTCGCTCAATAATCGTATGCTACATTTTTAATAACTCCGCATGCATTTAAAATGAACTGGTTAATATTTAAAGTGTGTATGGTGTGTATGTATACTCCAAAAAAGACAAATATTTAGATGACCCGTCTAATGAGATGTCGTAAACTGACGCTTCGTAAACTGTTTACAAAATTATCGAGAA
The DNA here is from genome assembly GCF_018831695.1 of Puntigrus tetrazona. Classification (NCBI taxonomy): domain Eukaryota; kingdom Metazoa; phylum Chordata; class Actinopteri; order Cypriniformes; family Cyprinidae; genus Puntigrus; species Puntigrus tetrazona. The sequence continues at coordinate 25,482,322 of NC_056704.1, forward strand.
TAAACTACAAAACACACAGAAATTCGAAAATATATTTGCATTATATTTAAGGACACCGAATCGAGGACAAGTTAATGGATTTTTTTTAATACTTCGCACGCCCCTGAACATTTTAAATATATGCAGAATTTCCGTTTAGACTGGCATTCTTTACATTGTTTACACGAAAGACCGAGAACAAACAACAGAAGAAATAAAAATCTAACACTTCGTGTTTACTTTATATTTAATTATAGGCATTCTACGTTTCATCTGATGTTTTCAAAGTATGTCATCAATTCAAAACAGATTTAAACAATACAAACATTGTGGTGTTAGCGTGGTGGCTAACCGGATATCTAGCATGCGTTAGCATGTGGCTAGGTGTTAGCACGAAAATAAACTTTCCGGGCGCATGTGTGAAATTATATGACCGTGGCGGTCTCAAACAAGCAATGTTAAAATCTTAACCAGATTAAAACAGTCGTATTCGTACCTGCCATTCTTTAAATCCAATCCCAATCTCGCATATACGTCGTCGCCATTGAGTTTTTAGGTGATTGCGTAGATTTGTGGAACTCTAAGGACCCAACCGTCGGCTGGTGTCCCACAGATGCCTGATTAAAAGCGTATACCTTACTGTTTCTGTCTGAAAGATGCAATCGATGAAAGATTAGTCTATTTCATGCATTGCCTTTTAAAGTATATATATATATATATATATATATATATATATATATATATATATATATATATATATATATATATATATATATATATATATATATATATACATATATATATATATATATATATATACATATACTGGTATCAAGGTACTGATATCAGGTGGCATGGTATGAATGTATGTACCATATTATTCACATGGTTTTCCAATTAAATTTCTTTGTAAAATATATTTGCTTTTTTACTGTGGCTCCATGTCCAAAATACCATTTACTTTGTTGTACCAGTGTTATCCACCATTTACCATATAAGAACTGAATAAAGTTATTTGTCATTAATGTTTAATGGAGCTACAATACTGAAATAAAAAAAGTGTATCTTTGGTAATAATTCATACTACTGTCTGTGTTTTTGCTGACATGTGCCGACACATTGATGCCCTTGGTCCACCACCTGGATTTTAGTGCTTATAAAGCATCCATTTGTGCTTCCCACACTATTAATACTGATGGGAACTAATTAGAAAAGCTTTAAGTAACACAGTACTTGTATCTACTTGTAAAAGAATATAAAATTAATAAAAAATAATAATATAATTTATCTAGCTACCAGAATAACACATAAAAGAAACTGATGTATTTTTGATGTATTTTTAAAATGTACTGTTCATGTACTAGATTTCATATATATATATATGTATATATATATATATATATATATATATATATATATATATATATATATATATATATATATATATATATATATATATATAGTCTACACACACACATATATATATATATATATATATATATATATATATATATATATATATATATATATATATATATATATATATATATATATATATATATATGTGTGTGTGTGTGTATGTGTGTGACAGCGTGTAAAATTAATTCCAATACTTCAATTTATAATATTTAATTAAATATAACCTAGACCCACATCCTCATAGAGACGCCACCATAAGCATCATTGAAGCTGAAGTAGCGCACACTAAATATTCCGCTAAAAACACAAACAACGCAATGTGTGCATCGACAGCACGCGCTGTATCGCTATTGGCGATGCACAATCTGACACGTTGTTGCGTTTGCGTTGAATTCTGAAAAACGATAGCGTTTCCATCGCGCATGGCTAAATCTCCCCTCGAGATCTCCGCGGAAAAGGTCTTCCTGTCAGCAGCATCCCAGCGTTACTATGATATCTGTGCGGCGATCGCGCCTGAAGGTAAGCTCGCGCTCTTATCAATAACGCTGGCGAACCGATGAACGCACGAGCGGGCGCGCGAGTCAATAAAAGCTCGATGATTTTAAACACGCCGGCTGCCGAATGCTGAGAGAAAAACGCGAAACGCTCGGGGTGTTACAAGGTCACGTCTGAAACTGTAAAGGCGCGCTAAGGCGAGCTCACGCGGGTGAATGACAGCGGATGCGTCGCCTGGTTATCGTCGCTCTCGAGAAATGAGATTTTACGCGTAGGGTGAAGTCAGGTAAAACGGGCCACTCTCCGGTAAACCGTCTGAGGGGAATAAAAACGTCTCTGCACGTTGTCCAGACCCCCGTCCGTGCGTTATGGTCTCTCCTATCGATATCTGTTACGAATATGTCGTGAAAACAACCGTTTAAGCGCAGAAATCCTCTTTTTTTTGTCAACACTTGGCAGGGAACCCGCAACACCGTTATTTTGAACAAAGAACCAAATGCTGTTTCAACAATTATCCATGCTTTAATTCACGCCATGGCACTGCGCGGCGATGCCGGGATTAGACTCGATTGCTTTAAATCGCGATTTTAAACGTATAAAAGTTAAAGTGACATGCGCCGAAATGCTCGTGGTGTTTTGTTGTGTTGTGGTTGTGAACGGCTTTTAGTGGGTGCTGTCTGTTTCATGGAAATTTCGGATTTACTAAAGGAATTTTAAATATCAGGCTATCGATTATCGGTGAACGTAATGACTCTCAACGCGTAACCCTATCGAGCTTGGTCTGGCAAATTGCAGGAGGCTAATCTAAATGTAAATTTTGGATTTTATAAGTTATGCAGTGGAAAACCTCATCACATCAGTGATCGATGTAGCTTTATCATAATATAAAGGCACAAAAGGCTTTGTTTAATAGGCTACCATATATTTGGGAAAGGGGAAAATAAATTCACACTGCCCTTCTTTCCTTTATTGCTTTTTGATTATTACTATTAGCCTATTTATCTATTTTGACTTTTTATTTGGAGGGGGTTCGGGGAGGTGGGCTTGCAAAACGTCGCTATTATTAATACAATATAAAAAAGCTAATTTTGCCCTTTCTTATATAAGAATGTTTCATTATTGTGTTAAATAACAACACAGAATGTAATCAACATCTTATTGCCTCAAGCTATTTTAAACACACATACCCCAAACATTTACATTTTTTTTGCAAAATGATAAAACTGCAAAGTTCATTTTTGCGCCTTCTGTATTCGTGTTTAAAATAGCTTGCCTGTTGATTAAATTCTGTGTTATTATTTAATACATTAATGAAACCACTAGATCAATACCATTAAAGAGCAGCTTAGATCATTTTGCTGCTAATGGGACGTTTTAATCCTTTAATGTAAACACTCATAAAATAGTGTAAGATCGTTAAAATGTCCTTGCCAAGTACTTATTGCAAAGACAATCCCCGGGAGCTGCTCGCTCAAGGGCACAACGCTGACCGATCTTAGGTTGGCCTTTACGGAGAAGAACCTGTAACTTTTTGCTTTTATTTTATTGTAACTATGACTTCTTATTCTAAAGAGAAACAGGCTACAAATAAAAGTCAATCCAAAATGAGAACCTCCGTATTTTGAATGCTAAAAAATACAAATTCTGCAACTTTTGACAGACGTGGTCTGAAGATAATCTCTTGAAACCACTTTTAGCTGTTTCATAATACGGTTCTTTCGTCCACATTGATTGGTCTACCCCAGTTTTGAGATGAAAAGTGCCGTCTGTTGGAATGGAGAGTTTTTGGATGCTTTCATGGTTGAAAATGTAATGTATGCTATATATATATATTTTTAAGGTGAAACAGGAGGCATTTGATTCAACATGAGTGCAAGCGTTGAGTGTCGATGGAGTCTCTGAACGCCGTGGAGCTCCGTGAACTGGGGGACGGGAGCGGGAGAGAACCTCCTCAGGCCTCCTCAGGACCATGGCCCGCAGCTGGCATCGAAAACGCCTCGTTCGAGGATGAGGACCAGGGAACGAGGATCCGCGTTACCTCCAGAACATCTGGACCCGAGTTCACGTCCATCGACGCTCAGTCGAATCCGCTGCCTGTTCAGAGAGAAGTGCCGTCGCCTCGCTCCGAAGACGAACCCGAGCTCGAGTACAACGGTCATTCCGTAGACTACGGGTTCATTTTTGCACTCATTTTCCTCGTAAGCGGCATCATATTAGTGGTAATCGCCTACACCATCCCAAGAGAGGCTAAAGTCAATCCGGACCAAGTGACAGCGCGGCAGATGGAGAAACTGGAGATGTACTACGCACAACTCGGTTCTCACCTTGACAAATGTATTATTGCGGGACTTGGTTTGCTCACTCTGGGAGGAATGCTGCTGTCGGTTTTATTAATGGTGTCTATATGCAAAGGGGAGCTGTATCGCCGAAGGACTTTCGCCAGAAGGCCCATGAAATCGTACGGATCCATTAATATGAGGATGAGGCAGTTAGCTGAGGGTGATGGGAGGGAGACGCTCGTGGAATGTGAACCGAACGCCAGCGCTGACGCCGCGAACGGTAATCCGGTTCCTTCTGGAACGCTAAACACGTAGCACAACTCAACCGCAAAAGAAAAAAGTGCTCGCAAGGCAGCGTAAATAAAGGTTTTCGGTTCAGTCTGATCATTTGTGAATGAAACCTTTTTTTTTGTTTTGTTTGTTTGTTTTTTGGTCGGCTGTGTTGCCAGATCTCCAAAAGAAACGTGGTCTAAAAAAAGCGGGGGGATACTAAACTCATAATTAATTGATCAACAGAGAACCCCAATTAAAAAAAAAAAGTATTGCATGAAGACTAAATAATTACTTCGGTTGCCAAATGTTTTTGAATTACACCATTTTATTTAAGCTGTTTTTGCTCATCATTCAGTATAGTGATTAAAAAATAAGCCTAAAAATGGCAACCTATGACTGCCTGTATTTCTAAGGAACTCCCAGATTGCGTGTAAAAGGTGGACTTGGCAATATATGGTTAATCATGATTCACTATGCAAATAAACACAAACAAAAAAAAACTAACAGCAAATATTGCAATAGTACCACCTGTCAGTTAGATTTTCACACTTTTAATTTTGAATTGAAGTCATTTCTTTAAAAAGTATAATGTTTATTATGAAAACAAAACAGACAGTTAAGGCTGAAATAATTTCTAACTCGAAGAAAGGTCGAGGTCGACATGACAGCGATGGAAGTCCTTGGTTTAGAAAAAATGTAAAGGCAACCATTCTTATTAAGACTTACCAGTCTTCCTGACTGGCTTGCAAACAGATGTGATGAGTCATGACTAATTCATAATGCAAAGTTTTGACGCTCCTTAAAATAAGTTTGTACCAAAATACGCATTTTAATTTTGTCCTTTCAGTTCTGGAGTACAATGTGACACGTTTTCGTATACGTTAACCTGCTCGTGCTGCCTTGCAAGCACTCTCTTCATATTAACCGAGGCGTAGGCAAACACGCAAAGTATGTGACGGTGCAAAAACAGATGCTAAAAACTCAGAAGACTGTCGAAAGAATGAAAGCACAACGGTGAAGCGTCATAAAAACTCAACATGCTGCAGAACAAAGCGCCATCGGCTACTCTACGAAACTTGAAATAAATGTCTGTATACTCTATAGCATCACTAAAGACACTATTAGTGGAATATATACAAGCTATTATTATCCAAGGATGCAATATGCCTTAAGACGATACAAATGTTCACCTTGAACACATTTAGGCTTGTTTGTATTTGTACACTGTTCGTGTTTTGTATCTGTGTCACACACGTACTCGTTGTCATCAACCCCACGTTCTTGGAGTAGAAGACAATGTACCGCAACCAAGGGAATAGACATATGAATGCTTAACGTTTTAAACGAGATATCTATTTTACAACATCTATCGGTATGGTAATTTAGTAGATCTGTGCTAACAATTAACAAAAATGTGAAGTTTTACTGTAATGGTGCGACATGCATTAGATTCCAGTAGAGAAATATATATTTCCATATCAATGTTCAGGTTACGAAGTTGTTGTCTTCTCAGTGACACAACAGATGTAGGCTACAGTACGCTTTAGGAAGATGCTCACCGACCCTTTTAAAACCGCAGAGGTTCACGTGTACTTGATCCCACATAAAGCCGTCCCCGCCGGTTAGTTTTTCTGCTGATGTAGTAACCGTTTTCTGTAAGTGCGCTGTCCAAAAGCGAGATTGTAATCAAAACTAAGCTGAAAGACAATAAGAGCAGATGTATAACAAGTCTTAGATGTAGTAAAGATTTATCCAGCAATGCTGTATTTCCAGGGGTGTATCCAAAATACATTCCCAGCATATTATTCTGTGTAGAGCAGCTTTGTAATGGCACTGAAGAATACTAACCCTCGGGCCATCAGAGATTTAGATGGGTTAAGAGTTATTTAGAGTAAAAGAGTGCAGCGAATGGGTGCCGTCAGAATGAGATTCAATATAGCTGATAAAAACATCACCGTAATCCGTAAGAAACCAACACATTATTAAACTGGTCTCTGGCTTAAATGTGAGTTCTCTATTCGTGATACTGCTTTAAAAAAATCATCTTTTGTGAATATGCACAGATCAAAATATGTGGGCTTTTTTGTAAGAGGACAACATGGGACGGACTTTTTACTGAAGGAAGCTTCTCAACGGATTATGAACTGGTATTTTGGCCAGACCTTATTACTTAAATGGTCTTGACGATGTGTTTGTTTCTTACGAACATGTAGCTTTTCGGATCGGAGTTACTTATCAGCTGTTTGGACTCTCATTCTGACGGCACCCATTCACCGCAGAGCATTCATTGCTGAGCAAGCGATGTAATGCTAAATATCTCTAAACATGCTCAGATGAAGAAACAAACTCAATACATCTTGGATGGCCTGGGGTCGGTAAATATACTTTTTTTTGGATGAACTGTCCCTTTCAGCGAAACTGGTAACTAATATAAAGCTAGGGAAAGCAAAATTCACATTGCATTGATAGAGTTTTCAAAAGTGCACTTCTTGAAACATGCAAGTGAGCATTTGGAATCGCTGTAGAAATAAAGGAGATTATGATTTCTTTTCAAAAAACGTATAAATATTGCAGGCTTCAATCTCAATAAGTACAAACACATTTTTTTCACAGTTTCACACTAAACCTAATGGTTAACGAGAGCACATTAAATGAGAGAGAGAGAGAATATTATCACATACCTATAATTTTATTTCACGTTAAATACATTTACTATGGCAGTGAAAGCCTAAAGATTGTTTAAACTTTACTATATACTGTCCTTTGAATATTTGGTGGTGTATAAAGTGTGATGCGTTCATGTGCATCACTGACTTAAGTGCTTTTTGAAGTGAAATGGACTAGTTGTAATGTTTATTTGATTCATTGCTAAATTATAGTAAACATTTCTGTCATTTATTAACTGTATGATGTCGGTTATGGTGTGATGTAAAGTTAAAGGGTCACGGGAAAGTGGTATATTGTCTTTAATTGTGTAAAATATTGTCTTGTAAGCACAGAGGATCTAGTATTGAGCACACTAAGCATTTATCTTACACCGAATCTGTGCTGTTGGTCACGGTGCTCATGAACAAGCCCCTAAACGAACGAGAAAGTCATTTAAAGGCATTAGGAAATGGTTTTTCAACATGACAGCCTGAATTGAGAAAGTCACTGTATTAAGAAGGGAATATTAGTGAAATTGTTTAATTTCTATTCCGATAATGCTGTTCTTTCGTCTTCTGTTCACCAAATGAATCCTGAAAAAAATCAATTTCCACAAAAATATTAAGCAGCACAACCGTTTTCAACAGTGAATCATTTAATAATAAAAAAATTGCAAAAAAAACTAAAACTGCTTTGCATCACAGGAATAAAATCCAATAAATTCAAATTAAAAGTTAATAATAATATGCAGACTAAATGCAGCCCCGGGGGCTTTTTTCAAAAACATTTTAGAAATGTTACCATCCCAATGTGTTGAATAATAGTAGCGTACCAATAAAATTGCAAAAAATTGAAGACATGTCCTGAATAAATCCGGTTATTTCATTCGGGTATCACATGCATACAGAAAACGTGCATGTATTGCAGATAAATTAAGTGTAATATGACAGTATGCTTCAGATGAGCACTATAACGGGGCTTTGTAGTCATTTGTGTTGATTAGAAGCAGCTGCTCATCTTTGTTACTAAATGATCATCATTGTACAATCTGTGAAGGTTAATCATGGAGTCAGGCTATAAAGTGTTCCTAGAAAACACAAGCACTGCAGAGGCTTAATGATGTGCATAATGCTTGTGTGGGCCAAACAGACTGTTATGTATTCAAATGAAATGCAGTACCACGGTACTTCTGGGCCAATCACTCTGTTTTTTAATGTAGAGAGCGGGGGTGTTTGAATTGCATGTACAATGTGAGCTGTGCATTTTAAGTCTTTGACCACTTCATGTATGTTCAAGGCAAACGTGTCACCTTTTTTATACCGTTTCCATGCGTGAAATAAAACTTTTTGTTGCTATACCCGTTTGATTTGAGTCTTCATGAAGTTGTAGGAACAGTACACTTTAGCCACACTTACAATATTATACATAAATGACAACGGGGTTTAATTTAATTTATTTAAAAATAGCACAGTATGAGCAATGTTAGTATGCTCCTAAAATTATTTGAAGCTGGAAATGAAACAAGGGTTATTGGAGTATGTTTTACAAGAAAATGCTACTTTAATCTACTATAAAACTTGACAATTCAGCTTTACATTTCTATTTCTATAGTCTCAAATGGTGCATATAAGCACATTTTCCTATTACACAACAGTGTTTTTCTTTATCTCACAGTCCTATATCTTCTAAATTCCCTCAACCAATTGTCACTTAATTTTCAGTTATTTTAGTGCAGACGTGTTTAGAGGACACTCGAGAGCGTCTTTAGCTCTGGCGGTAGAGAAGTCACATTGACATTGCGGCCATCGTGACTCACTGTGGCCATTACAGGCATTGATTTCCACTACATCTGCTGCTGGTGTCCCTCTCACTGAAGCCACCATCTCCAGAAGGTTTGCTTTCATGATACTTTAAACAGGCCGGAGAGCAGGTTCAGCGCAATGCCATTCAGGAGAAAAAAGCCCTCAATCAAAACTAAGAACTTGAAAATTTCAGACGACACGTTTAAACTGTTTTTAAACATTTTTACAGAGGTTTATAAATGTTACTGAAGAAAACGCGATTGGTGCACCAGAGCGGTTGCTTGGATGGTCAAGAAAAAAAAAAGCTCACATCCAAAGAGTTCTAATAATCTAAACCTAAAATTACACAGAAAAAAAATAAATAAATCAATAAATAAAAACTATATATTTTTTTATTATTATTATTATTTAGTTTCAGCCAATACTTACAAAGGCATTTTTAAATAAACTAAGGGTTTTAAATAAAAAGTAATAAAAATTATTAAACATAACAAAATGCAATTCAAAATATTTGGAAAAACTATAATGGTGTATGGCTTTGGTCCCTTATTTATTACACTTGATTCAATGTTTTCAAATCTATTATTATCTGTCAGACAGTTTAGAAAGGTAATAGCAAACATTAATGTTTCAAATCCGTTTAATTTAGCATTTTAACAATACCTTTAATATCAGAAAAAAAAATCAATAACGAGTAAAAGCAGTATAATTTAGAATTTAGGCAGTAGCAAAAAAAAAAGAACAAACAGGAAGAACACAATCAGAAAAAAATGGAATAATCAGTTTTTTTTGGCAATATCAAAATAAGCAATTATGCTATTGTTTTAATGATAATTCTGTAACAGAATTATCAAGATTAATTATGTTTCACCACAACCTAGTTTATTCAGAAACAAAGTGCATATCACTGCAGAGCAGCGAGATGTATGGGATATTAGTGCATCTACATGAACATGTCGTCATATCCTGGTGGAGGCATGTGATCAGGGTCTGGCCTAAAAAACAGAGCAAAATAAATGTCATCAGAGCCGGTGGGGACGTGAGGTCAAGTGACGTAATGGCAGTATAACTGTAGAGACCGTAGAGATCCAATAAAACTCTTACCCAGGTCTGTGTCGCCCAACCGGCCCGAAGGGGTCGAAGCGGGCACCAGGAGGCACAGCGCCGGGGGGAAGGACTCCAGGAAGACCAGAGGAGGGGTCAAACCCTGAGCGAGGAAACCCGGCACGTAATGGATCGACGATCATCCCCCCTGCTCTTCCCCTGGAGAAAGAACCAAGAACAAAAACTATTAATAATTCAGTGAGCACGGTCGTTCCTTGAAGGTGCACTTATTCATTTCAGTTCTTGAATGTTCTTTGATATCTGTTTTTCTAAAAAGCTAAACCAGTTTCTTTTGGTTTTCTCTATGTAAGAGTGATCTACAAATACCCATCGATCTACAAATGCATCACCAAGAAACATCTGTCAGCTAGAGGTCAATGTGCACGATGCATGTAGAGATGACTGTTTGGACAAATAATTGATGGGATTTCTCACCCGAAAGGGTCCAGATCAGCAGCGCCTGCGGCAAATGGAGCCATCGGGTCAGACCTAGAAACAACAAAGAAAGATATTTCAGAAAAAATAAGTCTGACATCTTACATCTATCTATCTATCCATCCATCTGTCTGTCTAAGACTGTTTTTATCTATCATTTATCTATCAATTTTGAAGACCACTTTTATCTATCTATCTATCTATCTATCTATCTATCTATCTATCTATCTATCTATCTATCTATCTATCTATCTGTTGACTGATGAGTTAAATGTTTAAAATAAAAATAAAATAAAATAATCATTTTTTAGTATTCACTGATGAATAGAAAGTTTTAAAAAATGCTATTTAAAAATAGCTACTGAAATATATGTCTTTACTCTTACTTCAGATCAATATAATGCATCCATCCTGAATAAAAGTGTTAGATTAATACATTTATTAATTAAAATTTGAAATACATATGACCCCATATAATATATATATATATATATATATATATATATATATATATATATATATATATATATATATATATAAGTATTTGTGGAATTTTTGCATCGTGCAATGCTATAAAATGACAGAATAATGCAAACAGCCAAACACACATTAGTTGGATTGATTTTCAGCATCTATCAAGTATGTGTTGTAACTTTTGCCAGCGTGACTCAGCTCGGTGTTTTGAAAGTCTACAGACTCTTTGGCTTCAACTCGAGACAGTGCTGGCAGCAGATCATGTTTGACCGAATTACATCACATCGCCCACAGCAACAGCGAGTCGATAAATCGCTGACATCATAAAGAATCTGATAGGGGTCACCGTGAACCCAGGAAGGGGAAGTGGAAGACAAACACCTAAATCCGTCTCTGGGTTTCTGCCATGACCTTAAAGACCCCACTCTGCAGTCTCGCTCTTTTCTCTACTTTCTAGCGATTCTGTCTTACTTCTGTTGACAGAGGCTGCAGATGAAACGGGAAATAAAGGTGAGGGGATCAGGTCAGAACACAGACACGGCTCCTTTCTTGTAAATGTAGAAATGTTTGAGTGGGTTTCAAACAAGCAGACTTTGCTAAATCCCCCAAACTGGCCATGTTTGATGGAAAGGATGCCGGCGCTGAGCATCTCTACCCAGCCTCTCAGTCCACAGTCTGCAGCGCCTGACGCGCAAAAAATAGACACAGCGCAGCAGCCAGAGCTCTCGCAGGACTCACGCTGCTAAATATTAAATAAGACAGAGGACATGAGCTGACACCTACAAAACACACACACATAACTCGCCCTCGAAAGTCCCAAAGCAGCCCATAACGTCCTCCACATACAAACACCTACATAACTTGACGAACATGGAAGAATCTAGTTTCTTTTAAGAATACGGTTAAACTTGTAATGATGCATAATCGGTCTCTGGGGGTTTATCATTCTAGTTTGCAGCATTAGTGTTAATAATCGCACATTTAATTAACATTTAATATTATAGCACCTAATAATTAAATAAATATATTGTTAAGTTAATTATGTTCATCTTTGTTTGACATTTACATTTAAAAAAATTAAGTTTCTTTAAATTTGTATTTTTTTCCCTTAAATAAAAAAAGAAAAAGTCCAGATCCACAAATAAAAAAATCATTTTTTTTATTTTAACGATAACTTGTAAACTGTTAAAGACAAACCAAGAGAGAGATCTGAGGTTATTAACTGGTATATGCATTATTTTAATGTTTTTTTGCTTCAAATTAAATGTTGCTAATAACTGTTTGGCATGGTTTATGGCTTTTAACTCTTTTTAAATCTTTATAGGAAAAATAAATAGACAAAATACTTCTGAAACTAATGGGTACTGATGCAGTCTATTGCAGAAAAGTTTAATTCTACAAATTTTTATTTAAGCTTTTCTTCTATTTTATACATACAGACCATGTGAGCATAAATGCATGGGACTGACCTTCCTAAATATTAAGGTCCTTATTTCATACTCTAGTTCATATTTTTAAACAGTATGGTTCACAAAGTGGAATTGCACATTATTCGGTGTGCACATATTTTCACCTGCCACCAAACAGATGTTTGTGAACAGAAGTTGGGATCGCCTGAGGCTGTAACTATAGCAACAGCTGGCTGCTGGAGTGCTGTTAGGGCAACTGTGCAATACAAACCTCCACAGACCGCATCTCAAAATTACCCAAAAACGTGTCATTTGCATGAGGAAAAAAAACGATGCAATGAAAGTTCACCAGTCAGGCGCGTGTCTTCTTGGAGGGCCTCTGGTTGGGATCAGGAGAGGATCACTGAGAGGGTCTCTTAAGTTTGAGGCTCTTTCGCTTTCTGTCTTCTTCTCCGTCTTTGCTCGACGCTCCTCTTTTTCAGTGGGCAGCAGTGAGGACTTCAGCTTTGCGATCAGCTCGTCTGTGTTTTTAAACACGCTTAAAGAGCAAAATGCACAAGTTAGCACACGTCGAAATTTCGTTTTGATTCATCTATTTGTATTTGAAGATTTTAATGTTATGTTTTATGATTTCTGACAGCTAGAGAACATGATATTGCCACCGTCCCAAAATATGTTGCCATTAAAGCATTTAAACAATTTAAGTGTTCCGAAAACTGGAAAAAGAAATATAATTTTTGATGTGATTTTCAGATGCACACAAAGTAAAATAAAATTCTAAATAACTGCATTAACCTAAAACATAAGCAGTGATTTGTAACTTTGTACATTTTGGCCATTTCAAAAATATTTATATTACCAAACATTTAAACAAGTGTATGTCTGCCAACATACGCTGCATCAAAATAAAGCTGCATAATCGTGCATATAATTGGCTTCCTTTTTTTCCACTATCCCATGACTAAGTTGCATCCTATTATAAATCAATCGAAGAGCTAACTTTGCAAGCTTATTGCAATTTACATTGAGTCTTTCCTGAAATATCCAAAAAAGTCAGAAAAGACATTTGTTCTGATGGCAGACTGAGAGCATAAACACTATACAGTTGCACCAAATAAAATCACAAACCTTTCGAACGTCTGCAGATTGGCTTCATCCACATACTCACTGACGTTAACTGTGAGATCAGTTACTTTTTCTGTCTTGGAGTCCTGCAAAGATGTAAAAAGAAGTGTAAAAAACATTCAGTCTGATACTGATATAACGCAGCATAATTACCATTAGATTGAAGATGAGGGTTGAATCCACTGTGAAGGCTTTGAGCAGTAGGTTTGACTTGTCATCCTTGAAAATATATCTGAGTGCATACAGATCCTTGCTTTCATTCCAGCCGGGTGGAAGCAGTTCTGACTTCTTCTCTCCATCTTTAGGCTGTGTGGAAAATAGATCATTTCTAATCAGGCAAATGTTTGCGATACCTTGCACCAAAACAATCTAGTGAAGAATTCGCAGCAGATGCCTGTTGGCTCGATGTTTTATGTAATGCAATGACCATCAGACATCTTAAGTGGGGTATAACTGTCATTTTGCATCACTTTTAACTAAACACACGTTCCATCTACATTTAGTAACAGATTATCACTTATAAACGTTTCAAAGTCACCACTGGCTTACCTCATCTCCAATGCCCAGACATTTATAGCCACTTTTCACGATTTCCCAGTGCACGAAACAAATCAGAGCATCCTGGGAAGAGGTTAAAGAATTTGACACGCAGTTGAAGAGCAGCTCCAGCCCTGCCATCTTTAAACACAGCGATATTCCGAAGAAATGAAACCAAAACAAACCGCTGCCTGCGTGAAAATATACCGCGGCTTCACTCTGAAAGCATGGCGTATGGACACTGCCGCTGCCGCACTAAATATTTAGTTAAACTGTAATATTACGTGTGTTTTGCGAGGTCTATGGTTTTTATTTTTAAACTCGAATTTCACAAATGTTTATTTCTAATTTTGTTTGTCATGCTGATGCAGTCCCACCAGAAATGTTGCCGGCTGGAAACAACTTACTTGAACGTTTGTTCCGTTGAGAAGCGAAGGGACACTTTTGGGAAATATTTTTTTTCAAATAACTTCCAAAATCAGATTTATAACACGCCTTCACTATTCAGGCACCGAAATATATATTAATTAACGTTACATACATTTTAACCCGAATATTTGACAGTTTAATAAAATGAATACGTTTTATTGTTTGCCTGGAATTTTTTTTGTCTGTGGAGTTTAGTGTATTGTTCTATAAATTCACAAATATTACAGCTTTCAGTTAATTTATACACTATTTATACTATGTACCACACTTTCCTTTCACATTTAAGTATTTTGTTTTTCTGTCACCACCTGTTTGTAATGCAGCCTTTTGATAAAATAATCAATATATAGGTCTAACTTTCATTCAATCATTCATTTATTTAATGTTCACTTGCTGTTAATTTATACATAGTTATGTATGCATGTATTTATTTACTTAATATTTACTGGTTACAACGTTCATTTACACACAGAATGAGGGCATAAAGATTATGTAAGCGGAAATAATCGCTCTGCTAATAACAAACCATTCAAGTAAACATTTTAATCTTTGTTTTGCTTTAAAATCATGAACAAATGAAAAGATTCCAGTCCATTGTTCATGGCTTTACTTGACATTCCCAAGCTAGAAACAGCGAAAACATCAGCATCTGGTTTGACTTACAGCACACTGCACAGAAGCTCACTTCAGAGAGCCGGCCTGCCATCTAATCAATGCTTCAGCGTTGCTTACATTCAGTTACGGCATTAACAAGAGCCCTACCAACCTTTTAACCTTTATGTGAAGAACACTTTGATTCACTGCTTGGATAGTTTCTGCTTTGACAGCGTTTTTTTAGGATTTTCACCTCTTGTAAGCTATAAATACTGTATTAAACAAAAAGCTGTATAGAAACCACAATTTAGTAAAAAACTGTGCAGCAAATTTGTGTAAAGTTAAGCATTTTCAGTTTTTCATGTAGTCTTTTAATGTGGTGATTAAGTTTTATTATTAACTTTATTTAGCAATGATGCATTAAATTGTCAGTAAAGACAGTTTATCATGTAAAACATTTTCAATGTTAGAAAATGTTGCTCCTTTTCCTCAAAACAAAAACCAAAAAAACAAGCAGCACAACTTTTTGAAGGATCATGTGACACTGAAGACTAGAGTAAAGATATATATGTTAAAATTTTAATCATATTTTGCTACATACTGTTGGATTTTTGATCAAATAAATGCAGCCGAAATGAGCATAAGAGAGTTCTTTCAAAATCCAAATCTTGGTGTTTTTTTTAGATAAGTGGTTGAAATCAATTTATTTTATTTTTTATTTAAATAAATTTAGTTGAAAGTTGGTTTACTTGTTTATTTGGCTTAAATAAATGTATTGCAACCACTTTTTCAGTGTATATCTAGTAATCATTATATAATAAAAAGTTGCTTGACATCGTCAACAAAGCAAGTCAGACTGCAGAACACAGCTCTCAGAGCTTGGCATTTCATGTCAACTACTTATTTGCTCTTAAGGGAGCTTTGAAAAGTCTCCTTTTGCCATTATGGCCTCCAGATGTGTGTTTGATGCCAACAGTAATCAAGATCCCGTGAGTCAGATCAGTGTAGTCTCTGTATGATGCCACTCAAAGTTCAAGGGTTCATAATTCATGACGCACCTTCTAGGCAGGTTGATTACTACAGCATGAGAGTAATGCACAGCACTGCCCGTCTACATAAGTCTGGGCGTATGACTTTTGGCTAAGATCGCTTTTCAGCCTATACTGTAGTTTGGCCAGAAGGTCTGATTGACATATACAGTAAAAAGCAACTGAAATAGTTTCATGGAGACATAATGTTTAAGTGCAGAACAGAGGTATATTTTATATTTATTAGCAGTCTGACTTATGATATTTACATTTATGATACAATGTAAAAAGATGTCTATTTATGCTTATGAGAGCTAAATCTATATTTATAATTATATATGCAATCACCTGCATGCCTGTAGCTTTGTAAATGAATCCAATAGCATAATTGCTTGTTTTTAGAAAATCTAGCGACAACAGAAGCAATCAAAACCAATAAAAGACTAATAATATGTTAGTGCTATGACAAGTTTTAGCTAGCCTAATGCACACAGTATACCTAACAACTTGCTGTCACCTGAATAAAATGCTGTAGAATTACTGCAAAGTTCCTCCATAGCAACGTCCTAGTAACCACATACAATAGTTTTCCTCTCGGCTCAGTGGACAGACATGCAGGAAAACCCAAAACAGGTGTTTTCATTTGCCTGTTAAAGACTATAGGTCTTCAGCTTGGAAAGATTAGATGAGTTCAGTTCTCAACGTCTCGAGGATTTACTGTAAGCCTGATAGGTATGAAGCTCTAGAGCCAGCCGTCTTGAAGGCATATGTTGACTTCAGATCGCATACAGAGAAGAAGGGCTCATAGTTTCAGTAGGCTTGGTCCACACAGGTTCAGGTTAGTCTGATAATAAGGCCACCATGTGTGAAGGTTTTCAGCTGGTTACCTAATGAGGTCCAGGCTTGACGAATAATTAACATGAAAAACGAGCTATTCGGTTGCACATCAAAGCCATACAAGCTCCATGAAGCTGCTTATCACAACGCACCAACAAGATCACATGAAAACCATACAAATTATCATAAAAAGTATTATTAAAATTAACCTGACAGTTAGTACTTTCATATTTCATTCTATTTATTTTATTTAAACTTAATTAGTCATAGTTTTTTAATTTAGTCTCATTTTATTTTTATTTTTTTTCAATATTTGTTATTTTAATTATTTTGTTTTCTAGCATCATGCCGTGTGTCTGCAATTTAAACACAAGAATATTTTTGTAACCATAAATTGTGGTTATTTAGTAAATTCTAACGATGTGGTTTCAAGTAGCATTGTAAGATCAAACATTAACAAAAAATGCATGAAAACAAAAAGAATTGCCTTAGAAAATTCACATGCAATAGGACATGCAACTGTAAAATGCGACGAATAGATAGATAGATAGATAGATAGATAGATAGATAGATAGATAGATGATAGATAGATAGATAGATAGATAGATAGATAGATAGATAGATAGATAGATAGATAGATAGATAGATAGATAGATAGATAGATAGATAGATAGATAGATAGATAGATAGATAGATAGATAGATAGATAGATAGATAGATAGATAGATAGATAGATAGATGATAGATAGATAGATAGATAGATAGATAGATGCATGCCAAGTATGAGATGTTAGCGTGCTCTGGTTGCTCTTGTCCTGTTGAGCACATTACACACAGTCCAGGTGGAGCATATGGTCCTTGTTTAAGATGCCCTGCTACTTTATATATCTGAGCTAAAGTCTGTGAACACTTGAGCATCTTTTCTTTGCACCTCAGAGTGAGTCTCCACTTCTTGTCTTTCTCTTTTACAGACAGATACTGCTTGGCCGTTACATACAGCTCTTCAACCTGTCAGTCAGCTAAACTGTCTCTTAAACTTGGAAATGACTGACAGGGGCGTACATTTAAAATCATAAAGGTAACATTAACATTACAGTTTATTCAGCCTCAGAGAGTTTGACAGAAATACGACGTCTTCAAAACTCACTCCCACATTCCGTCTGTGGAATATTGAAGGAATGTTTCATGCATTCCATGTACATTCTCCCCTCCAGACCCGCAGACTTTGAACAGAGTAGGTATGTCTGTGTTTTAAGGAGAACCGACGAATGAGTTCAGGCTAAAGGGAAACAAGAAGGTCACCGGGTCAAGGTTAAATAAAATGACCACCTTAAAAGTCAATAGCAAGTCCTACTTTTTTGGCAGAGGCAAATAAATCTTCCTGCTAGGATTAATACATATTAATCCTATAATATAATAAGTTTTATTTGGGAAAATGTGAAAATCTGGTTTTGCATATCAACTTGCACCGTAAAATATTTTTTCCAGTCCTAAAAAAATCTATAAACACAAGTTAAAATACACTGCAAAGCAAAAATTCTGTATTTATAAAAAATGTAAACGTATTTATAATAAATCTGTATTTGATCTATTGTTCTCCTATTTTGAAAATGTGAGAGTAAATTATTCTATTCCTATTCCAATTCCTCATCCTTAAAACAAGAGAAAATATCCTTTGAAACAAAGCTATTTTATTTTATTATAGAGAATTCATCTTGAAATATTCTTTTTTTGGGAAATGTTTATTTTTTTATAAAATGACAGGTTTTTAGGCATTGAAAAAGGTTTCACTCCTATAGCGAGCAATGACTTCAGTTGTTCGTTTTGATGCTTTTTCAGCCTTTCTGGATCTTGACAGACCGAGGTCACAATAAGCGTTCATTTCATGGAGAAGAGCTGCGCATTTCTCCAAAACATCTTATTTTGTTTCGTCCTGAATTGGAACAACATGAGGGTGAGTAAATAATGACGCAGTTTTCGTTTCTGGATGGACTTTCCTGTTAAATTAATGCATGCATTACGGCAGTCCTATGTAAAACATGATCTCTGTCAAAGAGAAAAGCGATTTGACTCCTTGCAGATGTTAAAATCTAAAAACCGTTAAAATATCTGTATCTATATCTGTAAGTCTGTCTGTAAATCTCTGATTAGATTGAGTACCAGGCACTTCAAGGCCGTGGAGGAGAGCTTCCTGTCTCAGTACATCCATAACAGCCTCAAAGGAAAACAGAGAGACAATCCAACAAACGAGAACCAGCAGGGAAGCGGGCTCCCCGATATCACGGCGGACCCAAGGCTGACGGCGAGCTTTGAATCCAGCCGAGTTACGCTGATTGGACGAGAGCTCGACGGAGATGTGTAGTGCCACTGCCTCGTGGCGTGCCTCTGCATCTTACCCACCGCATCTGGTGCGTATTTAGCGGGATGTCATGAGCGCAGCGGCGCCTATCCCCCCTCCGTGCTCTTTCAGCCCGCTTATCAAACACAGAGCCGATTCGAGAGTTCACAACCTCGGGTTCGAGATATCAGCCTGCGCGTGTGCGGGACGCAAGGTTTTAGGTGCTCTCGAATGGCGCAAAATGAACATGGTATCAGATGGTAACATCATGCTACATTCACATATACCTGATATATATCTGAAACATCACATGATTGATAAATATTGCTTTGGCATATACCTCGCTAATGAATGTTTACCATATTCATGCACCATCACTTATAAAAACATACCATTACAATACATATATTACTTTTTAAACAATATAACATGTTATTACTTTTTTTGTATTTTTGGGTTGCACGTAGTAGTAGACATTATTCTAATTATAAGTAACTTTGCAACTACATATAAACTAATTCTCATTGATTTGTAACTACATGTCTACTAACTCTCAGAGTAGACTGTTAGGGTAGGTTTAGGGTTAGTAGAATAAGTTGACATATACCTGCAAGGCTTCTTATAATCAGTTTGTTGTGTGTCGTGGGCCAATTAAAATAAAGTGTTAGAAGATATTAAAGAGACAGTCTACTTATACTATAATGACTTGCTAGTTGCAAAGTTACTTACTGTTAGGAGATTCTGTAAAGTGGAATTGCGAAATAAGTGGTACTTTTTTATGGGGACTGAGTAACATGATGTACGTACATTAAAGTATGATATGAAATATTATGAATATCCCCTTTCATTGTAATACCATAGTGATTTACTAATATGTTTATTGAATACCATGATAGTGCCACACGGCGCCTTGTTCAACAAAAAAACAATTGTTTCCATCATGGTACCACAATATTTTTTGCATTTTTCACGACTCGCGCGACTTATTATGTTTAATCATGGAGTTAAATCATTACCAAAAGTTTTTGTGTCAGTATGTCAATATTTATCAGTATTTAAACATAAATGCATTTGAAATGGAGAACTTGCGCAAGCAGTGAGGAGAAAACCGAAAGAAAGATCTAACTACATACAAATGGACTTCTAAAGCATGTTGTAAACAACCCTCTTAATAATATTTGGAAGGAACAGTAGCCCAATTACCCATGAAAGCTGTTTGTTTGTTCACATCTGCTCATTTTTCAGTCTAATTCCTGCATTTTTTGTGGAACATTTGCTGTTTGTTATAAGACAAGCCCATGAAAAACTGCAGATGGCGAGTCACAAGACGTATTTGATATATATATATATACGCTCACTCTTTCTACTCTTTTTTTCCACAGATCTTTAATGATACCCTCAACTTTATATGATAAAATAAACAAACCCGACCTCAAAGCTGCGGAGAACAGGAAGGAGATCTGCACGATCCAGGGCGCCACAACCACAGCAAACTGCAATCTGTATTCCGCTGTGTTTGGAAAAATAAACCCAGATCTTCTAAACCATCTAAATATAGAGGGACGAAATAGTCAGGCTAAGGATTGCGGGTTGACGGAAAGGTCAAAAGTGGAGTCCTGCCTCAGGTATGCGTCATTAAAGGTGGAATACACGCAATACGGCGTCCTGAAACGAGCGCAATTACTCAACAGCTGAAAGGTAAATTGGACAGATGTTGGTGGAGATCAGGTGACGTGGGCAGGGAGAGCATCAGGGTGTTAACCGTGAGTTTCCATGAGGCAGAGAGGAGGCCGGCTCTCTTTCAGAGGCAGTCTTTCAGGCAGATGTTACGGAACCTGTTCCTTGTCCAGATGCATTGGCAACTTTTGGCTCTCTTCTCCCTTGTTTGTCAGACGCTTATATTGACGTTAGCTGCGAGAAAACGAAGTGGTAAGATCATATCTGCTTTTCGACGACAATGCTTATTTGCAAAGTCATCAATTATACACAAAGTAGCAAATACTAGTTTATGGACATGTTGCATTCACAGAAAAAAAAGGTACGACATTTGTCACTGGGTGGTACCGTTTCAAAACCAACTAAAAAGGACCATTTTTGTTCTAGTATGTGCTCTTTAGATGTAAATGAGACATGAAAAGTGTACCGTTTTCTGAGAGTCCTTCATGATGTTCTTCAAATTCTTCTATATGCGCCATGGTAGTGAAATTCTTGTGCTTTTTGGTAATGGTAATTTCAAAATATGTACCAGTACCCAATCTCGCATGTTTACGTTACACAAATGTTGATTTGTTTCATGCAAAGTGTAGATCCGACTCTCATATCTGATTGGATGAGCCAGATTCAAACTGGTTTAAATTAGTGCTGGGCGACGATTAATCGCGATTAATCGCATTATATAATATTATATTTGTGTGTGTGCTGTGTAGATATAAAGACACATGCATACAGTATATATTTTGAAAATAGTGATATTCATATAATTAGTGTTATAAATAAATATATTTAATATATAAGCACATTTTTCTCATATATATATGTACATGCATTTGTTTGTATTTATACGTACACATGCATATGTTATGCACACGAAAACATTTAATTTGGATGCAAATAATTAACTGCGATTAATTGTTAGTTTAACCTGTGTTCCAAATATGAGAAAATGGTTGAACTGTGTTTGCTTCCTCTAAAAACTGACCGCATAGCCGTAGGTGAACACAAAGCATCGTCTCGTAAAAATTACTTCTTGTTTTATTGCACCAAGATGTCTGAAATGCATGAGTTGTAGTGCATCAGCCACATCAAGGGAGGATTTGTCTCGTTTCTGCACCTTTTCTTATTGCTGGAATTATCTGCCAACTTTAGTTTAACAAAGGAGGTACAGAGGTTTAACTTTTTTCTGATCTATTGTGTCATCTATTTATTTAATACTTAATTAAACTATTTTAAACCTACTATTAACTATATCTACTAACATTATTTAGTGTAATAAATGAATAATTGTGTTTTATTCTATTTAATAGAATTATAATGTATTTAATAATTAGGAAAAGATTAATTCATTCATGTAGACCTTTGTTCTGCAGATGACACACAAAGGTTGTGAGTTTTAAATCAATGTGATTTTTTTTTGTTGCGAATGCATTATTATTTTAAAGTAATGTGAGGATTTATACAATACTTGGCAACCACAATATTTTCACTTGCAGAGAATTATTTAGATTTTTTTTTGTGTGTATGTAGATTTATTGAAAGTGTTTTCAGCATTTAATGACAGTAATAAGTGTATAGAATTGTAATATCACACATTTCTGTTTTAGCTGATGTTATTTGGCATCCTGTTGAAATAAGATAATTATAAGAGATTCGTCAGCATCAGTTCAGTGCTGCTAAATATAGGATTTCGGTCATAAATTACTGTGATTGATTGCCATCTCCAGATTGCTGTTGGAGTTTTTTACGATCCCAAAATATATACTGTAACAAGACAATATGTTTAGTTTAATATTAATTGGTGCCAACCTAAAAGGAAATATGTTTATTGGGAAAATCACAGAGGTCGTTTAACTCAAACTTGGGGCTAAAAGCCATTTGGATGTATTTTGTAGATACAGAGGAAATAGTGATTAGCACTAACTTTGTCGCTATATTAAAAATACTTTTCATACAGCAAAATAGTCATTAGCTGCATAAATCTACACCGTTGATAAAAACCCCCAGAGACACAGGTTTGTCTTTACATGCAGTGACATGATGGAGCAGGAAGATTTTGAAGTGCACTAGACTGTTGTTAGGAAAGTGTTGGAGATGTTTGTTGCTGTTTAGTGCTTTTGGCACTTTTATATGTTAGGCATATTTTAGCTAAGACTGTATGAAAATTTTCCAAGTATCATTTGCTGTGGGGTGTTTATCCAGTGGTTTGTTTGCATTTAATTTTGGAACTTTATTTTAGTACTATTTAGTGCTATTTGTATAATATCACATGCTTGTTATTTCATATAAAATTCCATTTGCTATAGAACTGATGTCGACTCAATGAATGATCAAGTGTTAGACATCCATACCAGTATCAGCAATGTCACAGTGATGTTCTGAGCCTGCAATCAAAACGGAAAAACAAAAGTGAAAATGGTATTGCTTTTATCAAGTTTTGAAAGACAGTTATAAAGTCAATGCGTATGATGCTTTATCTGTAATGTGGCTTTAGAGGTGCACAAAGAGTGGATCGTATTTATGTGCATAGTTTCAGCAGAACGAGACTGAAATATATACCAGTTGGAAATAAATCTTGATGCACAGTGGCAAGATAAGTCGGTTTATTTACCACTGATTTTCCAGAATAGTCACAAGGCATTAGATCTAATTTATGCTGGCTGAGACTTTACTCTGCTTCAGTATGTGTTGCTTTAGGTATTGATTTTTTTTCCATCAAAAGAGTGACTAAAACACCTTCATGTTATGCTTGGAAGTAAATCAGAGATGGTTATATTCTGCATCTTTCTCTATCTATCTATCCATCTATCCATCTATCTATCTATCTATCTATCTATCTATCTATCTATCTATCTATCTATCTATCTATCTATCTATCTATCTATCTATCTATCTATCTAATGTAAAAAAATACAAAGTATCCTTGTTTTGTAAGACTTTTCTTAATATAACTAACCAATGGTGTGCTTACACAGTTCTCAATTCTCAATTCTATACTCCATCTCAGAGCATGTTCAGTCACGGTTGTAGAAGTATCCGGCCTTCGTTTCTCAATTGCATTTTCCCCATATTTTCTTCATTTCATTTGATTGACATCCGTGCAGAAAACAGGGAACAATATATTGATGAGAACTCAGCAGAAGCGTCTCTGCACGGTTCACCGACGTCGTTTTAGACAGTGGTGTCTCTCTTTGTTTCCCTAATGAAGGACATGAAGATAAGAACCATCTGGCAGTTTCCTCACATCTCCCCCCAGCGAACCCTCTCCAGTGGCTCAGCGTGACACAAACACACAGACAAGAGGCTTCGGTCTCCAGTCTCTCTGGCGTTGGTCAGATGTAGACATGCATGCACTCTGTACATTAACAACACATTTCATGAAAAGACTGTCTCGGAGAGTAAACAGTCATTTAGCAGATGCTTGCTTACTACGACAACCAAGTCGTGGAGCGGTCCAAGGGATATGTGTCTTGCTTTTAGATGGTGGCGGCTCATATCTCTTTCTTTGAAGGTATTGAACCAGTTACTTTATTTAATGGCCCTGACCTTTAACCACTGGGCCTCGAATGTTTTGTGGCACCCTAATGGTTTAAGATGTGGAGATGATAGAACAAAACATAACAAAAAGTGTCCGTAACCAAAATGCATAATATACTATTTAGTCATTTAAAAGTTTAAACAAAAAAAAAAAAAAATACAGAAATGTATATATTTTTAAGATTTACAATTTTTTTTTTTGCATGAAACAATTGTATTATTTAATATTAAATATTTTTAAAAATATCAATATATGTGGTATATTATATCATATATATTATATAATATACCATATATATTTAGTGCTTAATGCGCAATTAATCGCATCCAAAATAAAACACACACATACATTATGAAAGTATTTACATGTAAATGCATTTATATATTTATTTTCTTATATTTGATATTATACGAAAATATATTTAATATATACACATATTTATTTTAATTAAATATTTACATGCATGTGTTTGAATTTACATATGCAAGAATTATGTAAAGAAAAACTTATTTTGGATGTGATTAATCGGATTAATCATTTGACAGCACATATATATAGATATATAAATATATAAATATATATATATATATATATATATATATATATATATATATATATATATATATATATATATATATATATATATATATATACAGTTGTTATGATTTGCCTAAATTTGATTTTTACATTTTGAATTACTCATTCATTGCACCAAATGTACGTAAGCATGCAAATCTCGGCACCATAATACTAGGGTGTTGCTATGTGGTTTCTAGGGTAGTTGTTAGGTGGTTGCTCATGTCAGATGAGTCTCTCTGACAATCTGCTTTCTAGAGAAAATCTTAAATCTTGATTGCATCATTTATCACAATTATAATAATAATGCACGCATCAAAGTCCAAATCATCCGTTGCTAAAATGAACACTGCAGAGTTTAGTTTAGCCTTTTATTAAGAAGCACAGCCCGCAGAGATGACTTACAGGCTGCGTCCCTTAGCATGTTATCTCCAAACCCTCAGATGTCAGTGTAATGTGATATAAATCCCGACGTGCAGCCTTAGACACGCTCCCTTGCTATGCTACATTTCCTGTTTGCTAACTGCGATGAAATGCGTTTCAGAGAGCTGGCGACAGGACTGCAGGAGCTGCCTGGAGTGTTCGAAGGAAAATGGCTGCCTGCGCTGTTCTGAGCGCCTCTTCCTGTTCCTGAACAGAGATGGCATGAGCCACCACGGCTCTTGTGTTCACTCCTGTCCCTCCGGACACTTCGGCCTCCGAAGCAAAGATCTCAACCGCTGCATGAGTAAGTCCATCCTAGAAAATAGTTTGTTTATATCAGTTAATCTACATGGTCTCATGGCATAAACGCACCTGGTTGCACTTTTAAGCGAGACACAAGATGCGTAACAACAAGTACATGTTACTGTAGTTTCCAAAAGAAATGAACGCTAGAGGCAGTAAAACTCAGACACCTTTTTTTTGTAAAAGGAAGTTGAAATGACATGGTTGCATCAACAAATGTGTTTTTATATCAGTTTTGCATTCGTTAACACTATATTCCATATATATATATTTCCATATGATACACAATACATAACTATATCAACATAATAAACATGTGCCAGGGTTCACATATTGAACCTGCGTTTTAGTGCCACTCAGTGGACATTTCTCTTGATTATTAGTTCATTTGTTTATTTTAAATTAATTTCAAATCAATACTAATAGTATAACATTAATATTTTAACAATTTCTACTTATTATTAAATCATTTTTAAAAACATATATTTTACTATATATTTTTTTTTACATTCACATTGTCAAATGTGTAAGAAAATATAAGTAATATAAAATTGTACAACTCGTAACAATTGTGTAAAAAAGCCTGTGACAACACCACACACCTTATGTAATATCATAATCCTCATACGTATTTCTCCCAGAATGCAAAGCTCCGGAGTGTGAGAGGTGTTTCAACAAAGACTTCTGCACCAAGTGCAAGGGAGGATATCTGCTCTTCAAAGGCAAATGCTTCAAAAACTGTCCAGAGGGCACATTTCCTCAGTCCACAGACTGCGTTGGTAAGCACTTTGCTCATTTTCAGACCTTCTTTAAGATCTTATTACTCTGCTGAAAGAAACCTATCAGTCATGTTTTATTTGAAACGATTGCATCAAGATGTTTTCTCGTGTGTGGCGATGAAAAGTATGGGTTGCGTTTACCAGGGTATTTACATGCCATTAAGTTGATGTTGTGCAAATACTTAGGAATTATTGCCACTTGCTTACTCACACAGTAGCTTTGATACTAAGATTAAATCAAGTTGAATTGCATTCATTTATAGTGCTTCATGCAATACATTTATAACTTTTTACATTAAACTTTTACATTTACATTAAACTTTTCCCCCCGACATGGACTTAAAAATAAACAAGAAATATTTAATCTCACAATTTGGACTATTTTTCATGCAATTGCAGGTCTCACTTTATATTAGGTGGCCTTGACTACTATGCACTTACATCAAAAAAATAAGTACAATGCACTTAATTGTGTTCATATTGTACTGCAAAACACTTTTGCTCCTATTGAGTTGGGATACGGGTAAGGTTAGGGACTGGTTTGGTGGTATGGGTAGGTTTAAGGGTGGAGTTGTATTATAAATGTAAGTTAACATAACCTAATATAAAGTGGATCCTAAGTTTATATCTCTATTAGATTTTTTTATATCATGTTATAATTAAGTTTCCATGCAAAGCTGCTTCATAGTAATGAAAATGAAAATAGTAATATTAATGTTGAACAGTTCTTCATTAATAATCAGCTATGGATTGTGGTTCAGTAGTGTTGAGAAAAATCAGGAATAGCTCGCCCAAAAATGAAAGCTGTCAGTCAAAATAAAAGATATTTCACAGAGTAAGTAAAGTGTTGCCTATCTGTTTGTACCCCAGAAGGATGTGTGCTCGGTATCTTTGGGTTTTGGGGTGAATGGAGCCCATGCCAGCAAAACGGTCTGAGCTGTGGTGTCAGATGGGGGCAGCAGAGCAGGACCCGTGAGTTGTCCAGAAACATGCCTGGAGAGACAGAAGCGCTCTGCCCGCCTCAGACTGAGAGCAGAAAGTGCAGGATGAATAAAAAAGGTCCAAAAGGTGATTCCTATTTTTAATCGTTCATGCCAATTGCTGGATTCAGCTGATCACTTTAAACCCTCGCTTGTTTCCACATCAAGCCTCTTTCTATCATTTTTGTAGCCACTCACACTACACTCGCGTTAACCCAAACGCAAGATCCAAACATTGTCACTATAGAGAGCTGAAATGCTTCCTTGACTACATTTTTGTTTTGTTTTCATTTGATGCTCTACTGAAAATCTTTTTTTTGTAGCAATCTTCATTATCACTGACGGATCAAATGTCTGGTGGCATCAAGAAAATGAGGCGTGATATTTTCTGCCACCTTCAGTTACCCTTAATGACATCGATGTGTTGTGGAAAGACTGCATGACGTAGCTTGCTTTTCTGCCACTATAATACCATTGCTGTCATTTTCATATGAGAAAACACTTTGGAAAGACATGCTTCAAAAGTATTTAGGGGAAAACAAAAGCTATTTTTTTTACATGCTTAAATGTGCAATACAAAGAACACTGCGTATGAATAATGCAGTGCGCTCGGCTTGATATTAAATTTATGTTATGCTGGAAAAAAATTATATCAGTTGTGACTTTATAGCGACTCATAGGACTAAAAAAACATTTGAACTTGGATTAATAAGTGGCAAATAATATTAATATTATAAATAGTGATAGTGGTATAAAGCAAAATAATATTTATGAAATGTATAAAAATCTTAGTGCTATCAAACAAAGCTTTTGTTTACATCATAGGTATTTGTGTGTACTGTGTATATTTAAACACAGTATGGATATATATATATATATATATATATATATATATATATATATATATATATATATATATATAAATATATATATATATATAAAAATTAAATATATTTATACAATGCATGTAAATATATAAAAAAAAAATTAATGTATATTGCATGTAATATATATAAAAAATATATATATATATATATATATATATATATATATATATACTGGATGTGTGTTTATTTTTGTATAATTAATAAATATACACATTACACATACTTAAATTATGACAGCAATTCATTTTGACAGCATGAAAAAATAAGTTTATGCTACAATACTAAATAAAAGTTTAATGCAGTATTGTTTAAATTTTGGTTCAGTGTTAATTAATTAATACAATTTTAAATAAATGCTGTTCTTTTCAGAATACTGAGGGGGATAAGCCACATAAATATTATAGTTATATTTCTGAATTTTTTTCAGCCTTAATAATAATGATAATAATTTCCTGCGCAGAAAATCAGCTCATTAGGATCATTGGACACGGTCACTGAAGCCTGGAGTAATGATGATGAAAACAAAAAATCAAATAAAAAAATGTGTTATTAAAGTTATTATATTTACATTTAAATTACAATAATGTTTCACATCATTTCAGTTCATCACCATAGTATTTTTAATCAATGATGTATATATACAGATATTCTTACCAACCCTAAACGTTTTAAAGGGTAGTGTATATAATATAAATCCAGAGAAAACACATTAGTGAAGCAGAATTCAACAGAAAGTCTACTCAAAAACAGTATTTCTACAGTTACCATCCACATCAGATGTTCTCCATCAGTATCATTGTGGTTTATCTCTGAAGTTGACACCTCAAAGACTTACTGATGGTGTGACCAATGAGAACCCGATGAATTAATTTAGTCCTAGGATGTCCTCTAGATTAACACAAGATCATTTCCTTTCTTCTCATGTTTCCTGGTGTTCAAGTGTAGCCCTGAGAGTTAATGAAAGTCAGGCAGCACATCTCAGCACGGCTCACAGCAGTGTTTTCGGTTACGACCCTACAAGCGACCCTAACGTACCTGCCTGAATCTTGACACGCAGACCTCTGATCTTAACACGGAGACCGATGCCGGTTGCGGATGATTCAGGGCCGGGAATATCAACTTTTCACTGTCAAAGAAAATGAAAACGCTAGGAAGCTTTGATCGCAGCAGGTAAAAAGCAGGGCAGAGAATATCAGCAGATAAAAAAGACTGGAGAGCCAACCAAGAGGAGAAAAACAGGAAAAATGATGGCCAAAGTGGCATTCTTGCCAAAGTGTGGTGTTTTCCAAACCACAGACCCCATTCCTTAGGCCATAATAACTGTTTACTCCAGTTTTATGATGCTCTTATTATGTCTCCTTTAAAAAGACAAACATGGATTATGATTTGGTTTTAGCTAACAAAAATGTTGCATAAATACACTTAAGCACCCAACTCTGCACATTATTTGTTCCGCTTTTGCTCCAGAATATTTTCTTTTCGTCTCTTTTCTGAGGACGGCAGTACATACCACCCTGAAGCCCCTCTGTTGCTGATTTTGAATCTTAAAGTCAAACCAGACATGAACATTTGAAGTACTGTAAGGAACTCACTGAAGCATTCTCAGGTTATGAGCTGTCTTTTGCATGACAGTTAGAAATTGACCACTAAAACACACACACACACACACACACACACACACACACACACACACACACACACACACACACACAAAATCAGTATGTAGAATTAAAACGAAGGCATTGAAAGTCAACAGCTCCATTTTATATAAATGAATAAATTTGTTTTATTATTTTTAAATCATTGCAGTGCAGATTTAAAAAGAAAAATTAATTATTATTAAAAATAATTTATATTTATAGATATATATACATTTATGTTGACAGTGCTGCATTATTTTTGTTGATATTTTGTTGCACTATAGTGTTTAAAATTTGTAAGAATTTAATTCACTTATTTACTTATATAATTGTATTTTATTTTATTTTATGCCATTTAATTCGGATGTTTTTATATTTCTTTCTTTCTTTTTAAATAAATGACTGTCACCATATTCTAAGAAGAAAAACATATTTTAGTATTTTTAATTAAATGTAATAAAAATGTCACTCTGGCTAGATTATGGAGTTGACAGACATATTGAAGTGATTAAAATGTTTTTTTTAATACTTTACATCAATAATGAAGAATATGCATGGCTATACTGCCTACATTATTTAACTTAAATATGATTAACTGCTTTTTATGGTTTTATCTTTACAGAAAAAAGGAAAAATGTAAGGAGAGAAGAAAGAAGAAAGACACAGAAACTGCTGAAGCTCTTTGGAAACAAAACTGTCACAGAACTTCCATGACGAACTTAAAAAAAAAAAAATTATATATATATATATATATATATATATATATATATATATATATATATATATACACACACACACACACACACACACACACAGTATAACAGTTTTCATAAATTTTTATCAAAATTATTTTGTATAAATATTTGCAATATTTTTGCATCAATTTTTACAATTAATTTTTTTAAAGATTTGCATTAAGTTATTATTGTGATGTATACTAACCCTGTATTTATGCATTTATTTTATTGACAAGTTGGGAGGGTTTTCCCCAACACTACCCCCAGCACAGTGTGGCTTAACAAAGACAAGATCCATGCTGGACTATGACACTGTGCATTTCCATCTGATGAATAACAGACAAACAGCTTCATGTGGTTTGAGCTGCATCTCCACAGCTTTCTCAACATGCCTCAGGCTCTTCTGTGTTTTCTGACTACATACCCTATATTTGCACTTCTAATTGCATTAGGAATAACAATGTAAAGAACCGTGTAAAGAGATGCCAAGACTCCATTTATTTAGTCTCGAGCCATGTGATTGGCTGTGGACATGTCATGTGACCCAATGAGTGGCACAGATTTATTTAAAAAAAAAAAAAAAGTGATACATTTATATATATATATATATATATATATAGTAAATATATATAGTAAATTGCCATATTGTGCATACTTTGTATAAACAGTTTAAATTAAAGTATAACATTGCATTATTTTCTATTATTTTCATTGTCTCCTTTTTTTCTCTTTTGAAACTGATTATCGTCCCCCTGTGAAAAGCGAAATGTATTACAGCATGTTGCTTTTGATTTGAGAAGGATGAGAATGTTCTGATTTGAGCGTGATTTATTTGCGCTTGCCTCCTCAGTATTCTCTCAGGCCGCTGAAATGTATTTACTGGAAAAATCACAATTTTGCTCGCTAAAGCAATTAGACCCAGAGGGATTCGCTTTTTTTTTCTCAGGATGAGGAGTTATGAAATTTATACAGAAGAGAAAGGAATAATTGTTTTAAAAATGGTCTAAAAAAATAAATGTTGAGGTGTACTGCAGATGATTCGCTATCATACGACATTTTATTAAATAAATAATTTTTGATAAGAAACTGTATTCTTATAAAAATGTATCTATAAAAATTTAAATATTGCTTAAGCAGTTTGGCAAGTAAATGCCAATGCTGACTAATAAGACAATGGTATTTCTTACAATATTTTATAATTATTATTTTAAAGATTGTGACGGTTTTTTTCTTAAATAATAATTTAAAAGTGGGTACCTTTACAATAGTGATCCATAATTCTTTTAATATTTAATTTTCTTTGTTAAAGGACCATTAAGAACCCTGTAACAAATGTTAAATACACAAAATATTTTGATTTGTTTTAGTTTTGGTGTCAATAAACTAAGTAAAAATGCAAAAATGCTTTCTCTTATACATGATAATAACCATAAATGTGTGTTTCAGCTACTGAGATTATATATATATATATATATATATATATATATATATATATATATATATATATATATATATATATATTATTTATTTATTTTTTTATATAAATATATAATATATTTATACTTTGCTTCCGGTCTTTGATAGCAGCCCAAATCAACTGGGTTACTGTATTTTTGAAAGAAAACATTTCTTACTTTTTTGCATTAAATAAGAATTAAATAAAATGTTTGCGCATGTTTATGTCTAAAATAAAGTGACATTTTTTTCATAATAAATATTTTTATAATTATTATTATTGTTCTACACATAATTTAAACCACCATTACTGCACCAGCCTCTCTTCTGTCGTTCTTCCATTTCCATCCTCTAGATGGTAATGTTCACCTGAAATATAAGTCTACAGCTACACATTACAGCTACAGCATTAAGTGAGCCTTCTATTAAGAACGGACATCGCATGGGCTGTTTTCACGTCTCAACAGAGGCACACAGTTCAGAGGTCATCCGCTCAGCGCAGGGTCACCAGCTCTCAATGAAACTTCGCAACAAACCTTAAACATCTCAGTGGGGGTCCCAGAGAAAACATGCCAAATGCAATGTGAAGTGACACTTTATATGATGTGTTGTGAGCTTGATGCTGTGAGAACAGCATCCAACCTGACACATGTCTGCTCAAGAATGCAAACACACTACATATGATTGAAGCACCTCTGCTTGAACCGTAATTAGTGCTGTTTGCCAAGAGAAGCATCATTTTTGTAATCGCTAGTCAAAACTTTCATGCTACAAACATGCTACAGTCTGTAAGTCACGTTTAAACAGGTGTCTCCTTGTGCTTTAAGTAATCCAATCGGATGCCTTTAACACTGTAACCCTACACACTCCCACCGAGTGTTAACTTTCAACAGACAGTTCTATTAATAGTCCCCTCAATATAATGAACATGTTCTAATTTAGGTTTAGACATTGCTATATGATCGATTGCTGGGATATTTTGGGGACATTTCTGATCCCGTGATACCATTCACCTCGAAAACAAAAATATGTATTAATTATTGTAATGCATTTCATTAAAGTTAATACTGCAATGATAATAAATAATGAATTTTCTGGTGTCAGTCAATGGTCACATGACATTCAGGTCAAATATATATATATATATATATATATATATATATATATATATATATATATATATATATTTTTTTTTTTTTTTTTTTTTTTTTTATTGTAGTTTTATTTTGACAATTTTATTTAAAAATACGTTTTTACATTTAAAATGTTTAAATGTTAATCATCAGCATTTATATCCCACAGCATTCAAGCACTAGCTTGCTAACAACTGTGGTTTTCAGTCCCTTTTTTGATACATTCAAATTAGCACAAAAAATATTTATTCAGATTCATTCAGGTTCGTTTAATGACTTTTTTGTCGATTATATCGTTACTAGTGATGCAAAGTCCGATATAGGCTCAGTGAACGCACTCGCACACAGATGCAACAATGCAAAACCTCTATTGGACTATGGGAATATAGACATTCGCAAATTATCATCATTGCTCACCCTTGTGTTGCTTTTAGGGCAACATTCTAAAAAATGTTTTCCCACTGTCAAAATGCAAAGTGCGAAACAACCCCTGTGGGACAGTGTCAGCTTTGACCTGAACAGACATCAATTGCTCGCTGCCCTTTTTTCAGAGGTTAGGCCGTTTTGGTG
This sequence comes from Puntigrus tetrazona, assembly GCF_018831695.1. NCBI lineage: Eukaryota > Metazoa > Chordata > Actinopteri > Cypriniformes > Cyprinidae > Puntigrus > Puntigrus tetrazona. The sequence continues at coordinate 25,516,259 of NC_056704.1, forward strand.
TTTGTGTTTATACGCACATGTGAAAGAGAGAATGCTGCGGACGGCGTTCATGAACCGATTGTGCTGCAGTCTTTAAATTAAATTGTCTCCCTAGGGAGAGAGCGCTCTTAGCTGCAGGAAGTTTCCTACTCAAAAGGAGGATTAATGAGGGAAGTCTGAACACTGCGCAGACCCCAGACCCTTACAAACTCTGACCGTAGTTAAACATGCCCTCTCAAACCTCGCATGCTCTCCTTTCTCCGAAGAGACCGAGGCAAATTCGGTTTCTGTGTTGACTATGCTAACGTGAATCTGAAACGTTGTAGGTAGTCATTTAGCAGAGCTTTTTTTAAATTCAAAGTGACGTGTGCGAATTAAAAAAAAAAAATCTAACATCAAGCAGCAGCATGAGACTCAAAAATCAAACTTTAAAGGAATAGCTCACCTTAAAACCTTCTTAAAAATTAGATAAGTTTATTCATCAGAACAGATTTGGCAAAATTTTGCATTACATCACTGATCCTCTGCAGGCAGTGAATGGGTGCCGTCAGAATGGCAGTCTGATAAATGCGTTAAAGTAACCCACGCCACTCCAGTCCATCAGTTAACATCTAGTGAAGGGAAAAGCCGAATGTTTATAAGAAACAAATCCATCATTAAAGAGTTTTAACTTTGAATCATTACTTCTGGCCCAGACAAGTCCATAATCCATAATCACGCTTCCTCCTGTGAACGCTGACATTGGTTTTATATACGTTTCGTCACCGTCTCACTAGAGCAAAAGCAATATAAATCAGAATAAACTAAACAAATCCCTCTCTGGTGTTTTGTGGACTGGAACAGGGAATTACTTCAAAACCATGTTTAAATAGTCATCACACCCACCGCTCTGGTGAAATATTCCTCTAAATGTAAAATTATACTTTCCTTAGCATAAATATTAATCTTACTATTTATGCAAGCTATTTAACAGCCCCCTTGTCCTGCTGAGATTGTATTCTGCTATGCAAATAGTGTGTAATTTTGCTCATTTGTTTTGCATGATATTGTTGATAGTGTAATGAAAACCTTATACTATACGACACAAACATGGCATTCTCTGTAAATCACGCATTGACTGGTGGTCACATCTTTCTTCTCAACTGTCCTATTTTTCCCTGACGTCAATTTATAGTGTTTGTCAGGCTTCCTTTTTTTTTTTTTTTTTTACATTTTAGGGCCTCCTTTTGAATCACAGCATTAAAAAAGATGTTTTTGGCTACTGTATAAACATGCATTTACCTGTGTTCTTAAAGGTACAGTATGTTGTATTGTGCAGTCAACCCCTTTCCCTTAAAGGAAACAGTATTATAAATGTTTTACTCCACTTTAAATTGAACTGGCATGATTTCAGATGCTTTATTTATCATACTCAAATGCAATCGCCATCTACACTAAATATCAGAGAATCTAGGCTAATTAAAACAGCCAATAGTCTCGTTTTCTCATACAGCATATATATTAAAATGCTCCATGGTTTCACAATTTAATCGTAGCTGAACATGAGATGAGAGATATTAAACATGTTCTGCCTTTCCAGGACACTTTTATCTCATATGCTGATTACTATGACACGTTCATTGTTTTAAGATCAACTGAACATATGTAAGGGTAGCTTTTCCACATAAAATTAACGATTTGCTGAATGATATATTAAAGGACATATAATGTGTGCAACATCACGTATAAATTGCTGATAGAGCACTCCTCCAGATAAGATTGATTGCTTTTTCATTGAAACTGTTTATATTTTCTCTCTCGGTATATTTAGAAGGTCATTCCTTAAACCTTAAACACATTTCTCGCTGGCTTGCTTTTTGAGATTGCAAATCTGGTCCATGTTGCCAGCTCCAGTGGTCACTCCAAAGGAAACAAAGCTTGTAGGGAACGTGTTTACGAGTGGTTCTGATTTCGTAGAAACGGACTCCAATCTCGTAAGAAAAACAGAGATAAGATAGGATTTACGCAGACCTTAAACACAGCCAGAAATCCAAATGGCAACACTCGACAAGTAGTTTAAACACGCCGGCCTTAATTTGTTTAAGAGGACCTGATGGAATCGCAACAGGAACATGTTGATTGTTGGCTTTCGGAAGATAATTGCGATTCACAATCAAGTACCTACTGCTCGATAAAACGGCACCAAAGGCTAAAATAAACAAAATAATCTAAACGAGTTATTAAGAAGACGAGCCTGAGGTTACAATTAAATTACAACAAGTTTGCGTTGTCATGGGAACTGAGCGCTGTGTTTATGTGAAGAATCAAGCACGACACAAGCGTTTGCTGATGACCTTCTGAAGTTGCCCCTCTTAAAATGTTCAGAAACCAAGACATCCAGGCTAGAGTTCAAGCTCATTTCTTTCTAATGCATGTGTTATAGTAAAAATCTGGTTCTATACTAAAAAATAAACGATGAGAAAGACAATAAAAACAGTAAAATAACACTAAAAAATATCAGATGTTAGTGTCTTATTTCCGTTATATTCTCTTGATGAATAACACTTTTGTTTTGTTCTCCATTTTTCATGAACTCATAGATCTGAGACTTTTTCTATGTACCTGTTTCTCTCTAATACTGTTCACAAATTTGTCTAAATCTGTGTTAGTAGGCGCTTCTCCTTTGCAGAGATAATCCATTGACCTCTGAGACCAGCCACCTGGAAATCTGCTGCAACAATTGCTTTGCATTACCAAAGAATTTCTGCATCAACGGTCAGAAACCGCCTCTGGGAAGCTCATCTGCATGCTTAACCTAGATGCATGACCGACTTGAGTGGGTGAGATCCTGAGGCACATTGTTGTACCATTCACCCACGACCATCACCTCAGGTTGAAAGCTGAATAATGCATGGCCAGCCTAAGGAACACCTGTGCAATTATCATGCTGTCTAATCAGCATCTTGATATGCCACACCTGTGAGGAGGATGGGTTATCTTGGCAAAGGAGAAGTGCTCACTTCACAGATTTACAGATTTGTGAACAATATTTGAGAAACCGGTCTTTCGTGTACATAGAAAAAGTTTTAGATCTTTGAGATCTGCTCATGAAAAATGGAACTTAACTGAGGGTGTAATTCATGGGGTGGTTCGTTTATTACATTTTTACTTCTGACAATTGTATTTATGCTTAAAAAAGTTTTTCAGTAATCCAGAAGTAATGGAACACCCTATTGGGATGCAAACTTTGCAAAATACATAGTTACTCCAGTGCCTTTGGCACAAGTACTTCCTTAAACGTGCACGAGAAATTCTTGGCTCTCCATTCTGTTATAATGCGAGAACATTCACTAAAGGTTTACTCCACCGCAAAATGAAAATTTTGTCATTAATCACTTAATCACTTAATTAATCAACCCACATGTTGTTCCAAACCCGTAAAAGCTTTGTTTGACCTCGGAACACAATTTAAGATAAAAATTTTTGGAATAAAACCAGGAGTGTGACTGTCCCATTGACTACAAAGTAATGAACAATGTCAATGTCCAGAAAAGTATGAAAAACATTGTCTGAATACTCCACATGCCATCCATTTGGAACAACCATAATGTTATGAAGCTATATGAATGCTTTTTGTATGGAAATAAAACCAAAATAATGACTGTATTCAACAATCCGGCACATAAAATCATCGTAGCGCCATTTTGACCACACTCATAGTATATTTATTTTAGCGCCACACTTATAGCATCCACAGATCTGTGTCAGCACCAATGGAAGAACATGCATTTTACATGTGTTTATGCTTTAATTTGTACAAACAGCATATTTTACCATTGTAAGTGTTGACTGGATGTTCTCCAAAATGGTGCTTCAGTGTCGAATAAATTTGTAATTTTTGTTTTATTTCCGAACAAAAAGTATTCTCGTCGCTTCATAACATTAAGGTTTAACCAGATTGAGTATTCAGATGATGTTTTACATACTTCTCTGAATCTTGACAGTGCGTTTTACTTGGCAGTCAATGGGACAGTTGCAAGTCTCCTGGTTTTCATCCAAAATACCTTAAATTGTTAATTGCGAAGATGAACAAAACTTGGGGAAACATGGGGAAAGTTGACTAACGACAAAGCATTTATTTCAGTGTGGAGTATTTCTTCAAGGCTAAAGTGAGTTATAATTTTCAAGGACAAGAAATCTCAACGCATGTTTTAAGTTTTAGCATTAGGTTTCTCTTCTATCTCATATCTCACCTTATAAGTTGTCACATATAATCATTTGTGGAAAACCTGTCCAAAGCCAGTCTAACTGCAATGCCACCAAGCCTCTGAAGAAGTTTTAGGTCAAAACCAAGGCTAAGGCTTCCCCAAGAGTATTAGACCCCATACATGATTAAATAAGCATGAAAATGTGATTGAAAACACGTTCCAGTTCTCTGGCTGCAATCATCACCTTGACTTGCTGCAAGCACAGTGCTGAAGATAATGATTAAAAAGCAATCCAAAGCAATTAGCCATATAGCTACTCTGTTTCAAAATATATCAGCCAATTTGTCAAGATTTCATCATATCTGAATGAGTGGGCCAAATAGCGTCCAGTATATTGAACCTTCTGAGAACTGAGATATACATCAGGGTATTGGGTGAATAATTGTTTGGGTTTCCGTTGGCAGTGAAATTGGACTTGCATATAACGATAAGCGATCACAAAGTAGAGTTCAGCTTTAAGACATATTTACACATTTCAAGATCATCTTACCTAAACGTTTTACGGTTTACAGCTGTTCATTAAGCTAAATGTGTTTATATTCAGAGTGCATGAAGATTCATCACACTAGTTTTGACCTGATGATTTCAGTCTCATTGGTTCTCATGTTTTTAAGCAAATTGGGATCATATGGGTTTCAGAAGTCTTTGACAACAGAGCACAAGCCAAATGGGCTTACGCTTTATTGGCATTATCTTGCTTTTGTCGTTTTCGAGCTTGAAAGACTGCTGTGAAAAAGTCATATGGGTTTTGAAGGTGAGTAAATGATGACACAAATCTAAATTTTGAATGAAATCGCATCAAAGTTTGCTCAAGGAATAGCTCCAGAAATTTGCTTAAAATACAGCCCCTGGCTATTTAAGATGTATATGAGTTTGTCTCTTTGGAGGTATTTAGTATTACATGACTTGTTCACCAATGGATCCTCTGCAGTGAATGGGTGCCGTCAGAATGAGAGTAATAAATCCACATAACCCACAAGTAATTCACATTAGTTAATTCATCAATTAATGCTTGTGAAGCAAAAAGCTGCACATTTATAAGAAGCAAATCCATCATTAAAAGCTATCGAGTTTAAACCGTTGATTCTGGCCAAAATGTGGATGGAGCCAATAATCAATAAAAATTCTTCCTCCAGTGAGACAATCCATCCCCTGTTGTCCTTTTAGATAAAAAATCAAACATATTCACTTAGATCTATAAACAGTCCTTGATCTGTGCATATTGTATTTTAGTTGTATTTTTACCAGAAGCAATTTAAAGTTAAAAAATGATGATCATTAAATCATCCTTAATGATGATTTTCTTTATTATAAACATGCAGCATTTGCTTCGCAAGCTGTTCATTGATAGACTGGAGTGATGTTTTTATTATCTTATTCTGACGGCACCCATTCACTGCAGAGGATCCATTGGTGAGAAAGTCATGTAATGCTAAACGCCTCCAAATCTGTGCCAACAAAGAAACAAACTCAACTACATTTTGGATGGCTTGAGGGTGAGTACATTTTCAGTCAATTTGCGTTTATTGATTGAGCGGTGTAATTCTACCACTTCAATAAGATCCCGCTCCATTTCTGTCAGCCTAATGAAGGCTTTTAATGCACTTCCATGGGCAATCATAAACGCTACTGAATCATCGCAGGGGAAGTGAATTAATCATCCTTATCATCACACTCAGACAGGGCAAACTGAGAAGTTGTCATACTGTTCTGATGGTTTTATTTTCGTAAGGCTTCAAGAGTGAGTGTGTGTGTGTGTGTGTGTTTGTGCAGGTGGAGAACATTACTGGGAGAGTGAGGCACGTCTTGACCTAATCTTTGAAAATGAGGGCAAACAAGAGTGAAAAAGAAAGCTCAGTTTGCCAAAAAAAGGTATAATTACGGTTTATACATCAGTATTGTTTTCAGTTTGTCTAATCTTACAGCCATAAATGCTGTCTGAATAAATCCCCACACGTGTTTGTAGGAGAAATTGCCAATATGTAAGCAAATATCTACTTAATTAGTTTTCAAATTTCGCCATTTATCACCTTTGGAGTCCAACTAGAGAAACGAGTGCGCTTGTATCTGACACATGGTGGCAATTTAGGGAGTTTCTCTAACATTTTAGCTGTATATTTGTGAGGTAATTCCTTTGAAACCAGGATCAGTACAACAAAGCTTGCACATGCATGCGTGACCTAAATGTCATATGTGCCTCAAAATCACTGTTGTGTTTCAACAAAGCTCGCTTTGATTCGACAGAGGCTGAAAGAGCGAAATTAACCTTTAGGATCATTAACTATTATCATCATCTGCACTGTAAACAATGTCGTAACTTGGAACCACGAACGCATGCATGATAAATCAGCGGTTTACTGATAAATTATGCAGCCAATTTCTAGTTGGAAGCTGGCGGTCCCTTTAGGCATGATAAGAGCTTTTATTATGAGTACCAGCGGTGTTAAAGCAGCAGTGTCAGACGTCAGACCCCCAAAAAACACAACATAACATTTCCCCCAACAATTACTTTGGGTGGGAGTAGTTTGGGTCATGTCTCGAAGGGTTACGTTTGCCTTCAAAAGAGAATTTAGTATGTATTAATAATAATAATTGTTATTAATATTGTTTTTATTATTATTATTATTGTATCTTTTTATTATAGTTTTTATTTTAAATTTTCTTAATTTTATATTTTATCTCTCGAAACACAGATAAATAATAATAAACAAAATGCAAGAGCATGAAATAAGTAAAATAAATAAACAAAAACATCTAATAAACATAAAAAGTTTAAACATATAACCTTTAATAAATTTACTTCCAATTTGGTGAACAACTCAGGGTGCAATGAAACTAACAGAAATACGTAGAAAACGAAAAATGAAATGAAAATAACGTGTAATAAAAGAATAAAATAAAAACTATACTACATTAGAAAAGTCTTGAGATCTAAGATTCAAATACATTTTCAAATAATTATCAGATTTAGAATGCCGATAAAGTTAAAACAGAATGAAATTAAATTCATTTTAAATTCTATGTCAGTGTAGTTTTTAATAATACTTTCGCTAATACGAATAGATCAAATGGGGTATCTCTTATGTTAAATGATTGAACATCAAATGACCTTAGTGAAGTAATAAGCAATATTTGAAATTGATGTCCAACCTTTAGAAGGAAGTTTACATAAAAATGGCAAAGGGACATCGGTGAAAGCGGCTTACGTCACCATCTAAACAAAGCTTCAGGGCAAGAGGTCCTCCAGACACCAGAAACTCCAACCAATCACATTACTCCAGCAATGTCTGACAAATCACATTTGAGTATCCATTTAGACTCTTATCTCATTCTTGACCTGTACATCAACCCTTTTAATTGAATTATTGAATATATTTTCTGGGCGAGAAAAACCATATTAGGCTCATTTCTACCAAATCAGGTCTCTATGATTAATTTACGTCTTATATAACCGTCCCGTAGATTGCAAACAATCTACACAATTAATGCAATTAAACGCTACAGTTTGAGGGATGACAGGGGCTCCATAAAAGGACAACACAGGAACTGTCCAGAAAGATGACCGTGAGTGAATTTTCAGGGCAGATGATTTCTGACAGGGAGCTGTTTTCTCTTCTCTGGTCTTTTCTGGTCTGAATTAGGCTCTTTTTATTGTTGTAAAACAAAAATTTTACATTAGGTAACTAAATCCAGCAGCCCTGACTGAATCAGGCCAACAGCCAAAGCAGTGCTCATAAACTGCTATTGTTTTGTATAATGTGACATTTCCTGATTGAAGAATAAGTGGGCGGCCGACAAATAACATGAACTTTTGCTCAGCATCAAGATTTTGGGATAAAGTCATCTGCATATGTAAGGGAAAATATTTATTTTATATGCTCTAAAATGTTCACCAGGTCAAACTCAAGTACCATTCGTGGGCTTTGTGTGTCCCCATGACTTACTACTGATATAAATATTATTCACATTATTTGGTATATTTATAACAGTGAAGTGAGAAATGCAAGGTATCTTTTAACTTATAACATATATTATTTTCAGTTAGCATTTGGCAGTTGCAAATTGCATTTTGCATTTCTTTGTTGAACTGCTGTTTGCATTTTTATGTGCTTGTACAAATATTTTTTATTTTTTACCACATTATGCGTTATGCATTATGCCACATTACTTTGCAACAGAAGTACGTTTCTTTCCTCAAAAAAGCAATATTCACTGAACAGATAAATATGGGTTAGAATTAAATTAACAAAATAGAAAATGAAAGTGCACAAAAGGCTAGTTTCATGTAAAAATGAAAAAAAATTCTTCATCTATTAAAAAGCTCTGTTTTAGATGGCGCATAGCATGTTATATTACTGGACACTGCATGGCAACCAAACAGTTTATTCCAGTTAAACTACATAACAATTATTGGACATTAAAATGTAGTCGATCCATGTCAATATCAAAAGTTCAGGATTACATAGACGCTGGAAGTGGTTCAGAAACCCTGATCCGTACCATAAAAGAGCTAAGTGCCAAGCACATCACATAAAACTGAGCTGGATTTCAATAAAACACAGCTACCCTTGAGTGGAGGAGAGCTATGCGCAACGTGTGAAAACAAACATCGGATCAATCCGGCCGTGGTATTCCCAGAGGAAAGGTGAACAGCTACGTGTAAAGTTTCACCTTCAGAAAAAGGACCCTTAAGTTTGCATAATTGTGAGGAGCATTCTGGCATTGGCTCTCTCTATCGCGTGTTTCCCATGAGAATGATTTCAGTCGGGGCAAAGAGTCACTCGGTTTGACCTCTATCCCCAAGAGCACAGCCTCACCACAAACTGAACCAAAATAAGAATTATGTAAAAATAAACAAGTGGGTAAGGGGCATAGTGCATTAAAAAGTCTCATGAAAAGTAACATCAATCTGCAGCCTGAAATAAGCCTGCGAAAACCTTATCTGTAAGCTAATAATACATTTAGAGCCACAAACTAAATTTTTGCCTGCCTACCTTATCTATCTATCTATCGTAGTTGGGCTAATTATATGCATATTGGTGATCAAAAGTTCCCAAATCACCTTAGATAAACAGATAAATGTCAACAGGCTTTTTTTGTTTCGCAGCTAAATCGGTAACACCTCATTTTGATAATCCACTAATAATGAGAATTAGTTGTCAGTTACTTAGTAAAATATCTGAAGTGGACAATCAAAATCTATCTATGTATGTCTTTCTTAAATGCCAATAGTTACTGTAATTTTACTATAATACTGTTTTTGTGCTTCCTAAAGATCAATGTGCAATTCTGCATGCTTTTTCTACTTCAACTCAAATTCTGAAATAGAATTTACAAGGCGTTCTCCGTCCATTTCTCAATGGTGCGCGTCCTTTTTTATTTCTAAAGAGAGAATTATGTGGAGAATTTGTCATTAATGAGCAAAATCGGACCCATAATCGGTTCAGAACAGCCTTAAACGGGGAGAAGAAACTCTCTATCCCCCAGGCCACGGGGGTTAAGAAATACTGCAGAGGAGACGAGAGACAGAACGTGTGCTAATAGACCTCCCTCAGCCTCCCCCCGCTCCTCCACACACTCCCTCGCTCCCAGATAAGAGGGCAGAACTCTCTCACTCCGGTCATTTCACACACCGCTCTGGGATAGGAAGGAAAGTTCTCCTCTTTTGTTTACTTTTCTCTCGTGTAAAGAGCCTACAGATTGGGAGACTCATTGAGACGGGCCGTCTCTGCTTCTCCTTTGAATTCTTTCATTGCCTTCTTATCTATCAGTGAGAGTGTGTTGTGGTTACTCAAGGCTCAGTGCCTCTGTCCATTTCTTCAGGGGAGCCTCGTGAAAACCAGGAGCTTGCAATCCAACTGTGAAGAGAAAAGAGTCGAAAAAGCCTCTTCATCTTCATCCAACCATGCGTTCTTCCAACAAAAGAGTTTGAACTACTGAGTTGGCACCTTCTCTTGACCGCAGGTGGCCTTTGCTGTTGCTCCCGCCGCCATGAGGTTCGCCAGAAGCGGTTGGCATCTGGCACTGCTGCTGGCGTCCGTTGGCCTGGTGAGTTCCGGAAACGGGAACGGTCAAGGGAGACGCGGGGGAGGCGAGAGGCGGAGGAAGCTCCACCGCGTTCAGCACGGCCAGTGCAGCTACACCTTCATCCTGCCGGAGATGGAGAGCTGTCAGGGGGGAGCGGGCAGATGAGCGGGACCAACGTGGTTCAGCGGGACTCCCCGCCGGCGGACGGCGAGTGGCCCGTTCAGAAGCTGCAGCATCTGGAGTCGGCCATGGAAAACAACACGCAGTGGCTGCAGAAGGTGAGAGTCGGCTCATAATGAGACACAGGTGACTGACGTCATTACGTCCTTCACTTCCTAAAACCTGGCAGCATTTCAGTCAGGCTGCAATGCTGCCTTTAGGTTATGTCGGGAATTATATTTTACGAGTTGCACTGCTTTTTGTTACTTTTTTTGAAAACTACTTTCCCGCCATATGTAAAATGAACAAAAACAACCTGCAAAGTTTTAGTTATTGTCTCTCAAAAGAAAAAGTCAACTCGTTTCATGTCGACGTAAACGTGAAATATCAGCATAGTGCTCGCCCACTTGGTCTTTTCGTGTTGGTCTGAATGAAAATGAAAAATCAGTCTTTGCTAACTAGGTACTGCTATTGTAGCGGTAACAATAGCAGTTATGCCGTACACAAAGCAGCACTTAAAGACGTGATGAAAATGAGACCAAATCGGACCCATCACAGCAGATTAGCATCATGCCAAGGAAAGCATTAAAGCAATCATTAGGGAGTCGTTGAGTAAATACGGTAAAAATCAATGCATATTATAAGAAAATTTAAGTGTTTTTTGACCTTGCATGCATGTCAACCTATAGTTTGGGACTCCCAAAACCAAAACATTTACCTTTCAGTCCCCATAATAGGGGTATTTTAATTCTCAACTTACCAAGTCTGAGGAATGCCTTTTGGCAGAAGCAATTGGTATTTATCATTATAAAGTTAAAATTGTTAGCGTTGATGGTGTGATGTAATTTGTACACAATTTTGCATACTGATGAAGAAGAATGGTGGAAAAGCTTTCTAGAAAATACTAGACAGGCTCGTTCAACAAAACTACACTTCCCATCATTCTGTATGGCAACACTGGAATGTCAAAATGCAAGATAATACATAAGTTACTCACCTAATGTGCATCTTTTGGTGCACTAGCATGAAGTTGAAGTTGCACTGATGAAGATGTGTTGTAATGCTGCCAGTATTTCAAGTGTAGGTGTAATGTTGTTATCAAGTCGTGTTGGGAATGGCTGTTTTAATGACTTGCAGACACATTTTTCAGTCCTCAACTTTCCAAGTCTGAGGGATGGTGATAAAAAAAAATCATGGCGGATGCAATTGGTATTTATCATAATTAAGTTTAAATTCTTAATGTTGGTGGTGCAATTTAGTTTGTACACAGTTTAGCGTACTAATGATGATAAGTAGAGGAAAAGCTTGCCAGAAAGTACTACTCATTTAGCTGGTTTATAAGGGAACAGGCTCGTGCAACTACACTTCCCATCATACTCTCTGTCCATGTTAGAATACTAAAATACAAGCTAAAACATAAATTACTTACCTAATGTACATCACAAGAAAAGCTACTGTAATGCTGGCTTCAGGTCATGTTGGGGGTGGTGGTTTTTATGAGTTGTGAACGCATTTTTTAAGCCTCAACTGTCCAAGTCTGAGGCAGGATGATTAAAAAATTCACAGAAAAAACAATTGGCATTTATAATAATTAAATTTAAATTGTAAATGTTGATGGTGGAATGTAGATTGTAAACAATTTAAAGTAATAACAAAGAACAACAGGAAAAAGCTAGCCAGCAAGTGTTGCTTTGTTTTTCAGAAAAGTTGACCAATATTCTAAATATTTTGAGACCTTAAACACTAATTATGAATTTAAAACTCAATAAGGCAGCTCAAAAACTGCATTAGTCCATCGCGTACAGACTAGAAAAAAAGTGTATCAGAATTTAATTATGTAATATAATTACCACAACACTATGCTATGTATTCTGCATTCATTTCTAATCAAAAATACAATTATTAGCCTTTTGTGTAAAGTGAAAAATGAATTGTCTAAATACAAAGTTGATTTAAAAATAAAAAGTAAATTGTCCCTGTGGTTGAACATTGGTGTTAAGCATAATAAAATAATTAAAATAATGACCAAACTGCAGATTATATGATGCATTGCATCATTTAACAAATTATCGTCATCAAACCAAATATCGGTCAGAGCAAACGCTTACACCCCTACTTCAGATGTAAAGACCTGCAGCTCATTTGTATTCAGATGGGTGAACTGTTAGGGTGCGGACGCTTGCCAAATGGCCAGATGTACTTGATGGCTGAGCTGATTTGAGAAGCTGAGCGATGCAAATACATTTATCAAAATAGAATGGAAGAGGTTCTGCTTGAATACTCAATACTGTACGGTTTCCAAAAACACAACCTGTTGAAAGGCGACTAAGCCATTTGACAGATTCCAAGACCTCCAATGCTTTTGGAACTGTCATGTGTGATTTCCATTAACAGGACTCTATTTGCAGCTTCAGCTAAGTGCATTGACTAAGCACCGTTTCAGACATCAAAGTGAGCTTGCAAGAACTTTCGCATCTGAATAAATAGATGAAACACTCACTTCAGTAATAATACAGAAGTGGCAATTAAACAGGAGCCAGATGACAAAACCAGAGAAGCATTTGATCTGCGTAAGTGACTGCATAGTGATTTATTACTCCGTTCAAATGTGAAGAATGTGAGTTTTGATTGGCACTTCAAGGAACCTTGCTCAGTGACATTAATTGAGCTAATGAACAGATGAAGTGCCGCGATGTAGAGTGAAAGTTTTCCGTGTGTGTGCATGTTTTGCGTCTGTGTGTATGTATTCAGCGCACCACCCAAGTTGACAATCAATACGGCTCAAAGGGAGACCTCCTCACGAAAGAGACGCGACCCTTGGCTTTGTTTAAGAAGAGGTCAGATTGCGATAAGAGTCATTTAATTATAAACACTTGCTGCTTTTTTTTTTAAAAATTGGTGATAAATAAAATGGAGCGCAAATTACTTAAAAATAGGTTTATATTATTCAATAAATCATTCAGTCAAGATGCAAATACAAAAATAAGTAAATTAGCTTTCTCAGTTATGCATTTACACAAAGTTCACACTATTTCAGTGTCATTTGTAAGAAATACAAAAATTTGGGTGATTTTTTGATGTTGTAATTTTTGATGGAAAAGAATATATATATATATATATATATATATATATATATATATATATATATATATATATATATATATATATATATATATATATACACACACACACACACACACACATACATACACATCGTAAAAGTGAATATTTGACATTATTAAAACAAAATATATGTAACAATAGATTAACAATAGATAACAATAGAAATACTACTTCAAACATGAATTACAATAATATATAATAATAATTAGCAATTATATATTGCACACCCATGTATATATTTAAGAAAAAAATGTAAAAAATATATTAAATATATACATATATTTACATTTAAATGCATATAAATATTTTCAAAATATAAACTGTATGTGTGTGTCTTCTCAGTACAAACACACATATTTTCTGTAAACGTATTTGCATATATATAGCTATTTAGCTTGTTCAAAGGAATTTTTGTTAGTATATATATATATATATATATATATATATATATATATATATATATATATATATACAGTACATACTAACAAAAATTCCTTTGAACAAGCTAAATGTGCTTGAAGGTATTCTGGAAGTTAATTAAAATCCTTTGAGGGCCTGGTACATGTGTTGCTCTGGCTGTATAATTGGCCAAAATGTTTATGGAGGAGGAGTGTTTAGTTTACTGGCAAATGACTGAAACTAAACGGATATGCCCTCTTAAATTGCTCCTGTTGCTCACCCCTTACCTGATAACTGCATTCACTGGGAGACGTGCCATGTATCTGACTCCATTAACAGGAAAGAGAGGAGAGGGGAGGGGAAGGGGGTGTTATATGGAGTATAGGAGTGTATGGAAAGCATGAGGAGCCATTTGAAGTCTTTGCTTATTTTTTGTGTAATGGCCGTAGACCAAAGATCTCCCTGGAAAAGAGCTCTTCAAAGGCCAAGGGATTAGCGATTGTACGTCCCATTTAGAGCAGCTTGAGATATGGCAAAGCCCCAGACCCCTTTGAGTGGGAGCCTCACTGGATGCTGAATAACAATAAAAGAACCTCCAGAGCATTAAGCCAAAAAGCTGAATTCTGAATTGAACCTTCTACACTTCTATTCACATGCTTTTTGGCTTAATGCTCTGATTGGTATGGAAAAAAACTACGTCAGAGCTAAGGGAAAAGAAGCAATTGTTAACCTGAAGCTGCGAACACATCTTTATTAAACAGCTTTTTAGCTCTTTCAAAAAATGAGCGCGCTTTTATTATATATGCTTTTGTGGCGGGAAAATAGAAGTGACTCTTTCTGCATGTTACATCGTTATACCAGATGGTGGTGACAAGTGACTGTAATTATGAGTGATTATTTAAATCATTTATTAACCAATTCATTCATAGTCTTACTTAGAATACATGGTAACATTTTTTGACCAAGACCCGCCCATGATACCGTTTGACTGACATGTCAAACAACCAATCATAGTTCAGCGTTATGTTTCACCACAATAACTCTCGAGAGTATTTTAAAGATTCAATGCCGCAAAATTTTAATATTTCACATACTTTCATAAATTCAGCATTAACGGAACATTAACATATCACGGAAATCCTTTATAATTCAACCAATCCGACGACAGCTTTGAAAATCCTGAAGTGTTTCCAGATAAGTGTGCCATATGCATCAGACGTTTAGCCCACGGTTTGTGGGTGATGTCTGAGGGTGAGACTTATTCATTCAAAACAGTTCATTCATTCATAACCACACACTACACTTGTTAAAATGAGCATAAAATAAACTATATATATTTATTAACGAAAACTGTGACAATCGACAGTATTTAGACTACTAGAATATAAAAAAACCCTTTTCTAGTCATCTAAGAATTCCAAAAATAAAATGCATTGTTTTCACAAAAAAATTATTACGTAATAAATGGCACAACTGTTTTCAGCACTGGCAATAATTATAATAAATCACCAAATCAAATTAAAATGATTTTTGAGCGATAATGACACTGAATGACACTTTATTGTTATTATTTATTTATTTTTAATACACTACAAGTTCAAACTGTTAGCATGATCTTAAGACTGTAATCAAGATTTATGCTTAAATCAAATGTTTAAATCCCAACTCTCCTTAGTAGGCTGCATGGTTTAAGGTATGATTCACGTCTGTAGTGCAAATTGTGCAGGACAACTACACACCAAAGTTTAATCCTTATCGTTAGGGGTTTGTTCAAATCCCTAACCCTAAGTTTGAGCAATAATAATAGTGAAGCTTGCCTAATTATTGGCAATGCAGCACAATGCCAATGGTCAGCAGGCCTCATAACTGAAACAAGACCTGCAATCTGGTAACAGCTATGCATTAATCACTCAGCAATCAATGCTCTTTTCCAAGGACGCTGTAAAAACAACATTTAGAGCCAAATCTAGGCCTGCTTTAAGCTGTTTGAGCAAAGGTGGCTCAATTATTACTTCGTAAAAGAGCAGCGTAGAAAATGCTAGAAAGTAAATACTGAAGAAGACAAGAGCAGTAAAACTTCTCAGCATGTGACTGGTTTTAATACGCACTGCTTCTCCTAATGCAACATCGCATTAACAAGCCTCCAGCGTCTTAGCTAATAGTTTTTTTTGTTCTCTGGCCTATTGTGCGTATCATTCCTCGGTGGAGAACTGAGAAAGATAGACGGGGCAGAGCAGAGGATGGGAAAACACAAAGCCCGCTGAGTTTACAATGTCTCGGCACTGTCTTTAATGAGCCTGTAAAACGGCACGGTTGCAGGGCTTCCTTGGGAATAGATCGAGGGCCGAACGCTGATTACTGCCGCTATCGACGTGCCGAATCTCATCAAACGCTCACTCAGCGCACATGTTTCTCTCAGGAATGTTCTCTAGGAGCTCAAAATAAAAGTCGTACCCTTGTGGGAGGCTCACAAATATGTTAGGGAAGCCTGAGAATCGGAGCTTGTCGCATTGATTGTGACGTAACGTTTCGAACGTAACGTCGTTTTCGAATAGCTTTCGTGCATGATCTGTAAGAAACCTACGATCGAAGTATTTCAATGTCCGCTTTGAACTCGGATCTCTGCAGAAGTCCGGCGGCACAGCGAGACACTGAGTTCGAATAATACGCACAATGTGTTAAATGTGTGCGTTCCTGTCTCTTATAAATGTCTTCTCTATTTATGCCTGCTCGTATATTGAGTTTGGCTCAGATCACAGCAGAAGGCTTCGCTTTGTTAAACAAACATCGCGCTCGTGTTTATCATTCTTGGGGAAGTGTCTTTGAGAGCAAAGAGAGATGCGGGGCTTGGGGAAGAGCTGGACATGGGCTCTCTTGTGTTGCTTTCACTGACATCAGTCAACATTAGGAGATCTCCCCTGGAGCCAGAACTCCTACAGAGCGACAACCGCCTCACTGATAGAGCTGAACTTCACAGCCGCTTTGGCACCAGCGCTGTATCTACTGAACACATTTAGCTGTAATTGAAATATTGCTGAAATGCTGCCACAGTTCAAGACCCTAAATTGTTGCTTTGCACCATAGTTATTTTATATCTCATACAATTTCTGTTTTATTTCTTGTCATTTTGATTTCATATCTCCCAGTGTGACTTTTAAAGGGTTAGCTCGGACAAAAAAATGCTAATTTCGTCATTAATTACCATTGATGGTAGTCCCATTGCTGTCTGTGCAGGGTCAAAGAGCTCTTAGACTGCATCAAAAATATCTTAATTTGTGTTCTGAAGATGCATAAATATCTTTTGGGTTTAAAATGGCATGAGGGTAAGTAACAGTGAGTGACAGAATTTTAATTTTGGGGTAAACTAACCCTTTAATAATTAAAATTGTAAAAACTATAACAAATAAGTCGCATTGGGAGATGTAAAATAACGATTTATAAAATAATCAAAGCAATATCACAGTTATCTTTTCTATTTAGAACTTCAGAACCATATTTTCCGTTTTAGTCTGAATAAAAAATGCATTCTAAAAGTAGCAATTTTACTTTTTTCTTTCAGGTCTGTCGTAGCAGCTGCACATTGATCATGTGATCTTATATGATAACGTTAAGGGTTAAGGAATAGTTCATCCAAAATAAAACATAGTCATTGTTTAGTCATTACCCTTAAGCTGTTTCAAGTTCCTTTTATGAAGAAAATATCTTGAAGAATGTTAACCGAACAGTTGACATTGACTTCCAAAGTATTTTATTTCATGCTAAGGAAGTCAGTGACTACAAGCAATTTTTTGGTTATCAATATTCTTCAAAATATCTTTGTTTTGTGTGTGCTCGACAAAAGAAAGAAAGCTTGGAGCAACTTTATGACAGAATTAATTTTTTTTGGCTAAACTAAGTCTTTTTGTGTTGCATTTGCAAGTGCGTGTGTGTGTGGTTGAACTAGTGTGAGTCTCCTGACTCAAAATAAGATTTGAAGACCAATTATGGAATATGGAAGCAAACAACTGCATTTTGTAGAATTGAAAACACAGTGTTCTTGGCTTGTCCAAGAGGATCTCATCGTCCGTCCTTGAATGTACCCTGACTTTTACTGTTCCCTTTTGCACAGCAGATGCCATTAGAAACAAAACAAGCCTTTCATCAAACGCAAAAATCCATTTTTAAACCATGATTCATCTTTTGGCCCGTTAAAATCTTTTTAATTGATTATATTCTGTTACATTTGTACTAATCAGAAGATACAGCATCGTTTTTCTTCCACATGTTTGATAAATGTGGTATTGCATTGATTTTTATATGTGAATATTGATGTTATTCTAATTCGTGGACTTTTTGACATGCATTTAACTACACAATCATGTTGTAATACCTTAATCCTAGGACCTAATCATGCATACATCCTGGAGTTTGTCTTAGTAATGATAAGGGACCAAAGCAAACATGGTTCCAGTAAGTCTTAGGCTGCATTCAGAGTAATTTAGAGACACAAACTCTGTTCTTCATCTTGCATCACAAGTGTCCTGAGACATGTGCTTAAATCAGCACTTCTCATTCTTTGCTCATGTGTATGCATATACGTTCAACATCATCTCGCTCATGTAAAAAACATATTTTTTGCAATTTCAGATGGCAACACTGCATAAAAATCTGACTGTAACATTAGATTATTTCACCAGCAAGGAATAAAAGAGATTTCATTCCTCTCTGTGATAGCACAACAACATGTTAAAAAAAGCTTACCGCATTAAAAACACAGTAACATATTGTGAACCAAAACTAAACTATTCTTTCATTTTAACATGTTAAAGTTAGCCTGCATTGAAAATGAACCTCAAAAAGCACATTGCATCCCACACCTGGAACTATAGCTGAATCTAATTCCAGACCATTGGCTCCTTCAACCGAGTTGGGCAGATTACAGATGAGTGATTGGAGGTTTGCTGTTTGTACTTATGAGGCAAAGGGTTTTGTCTTGGGTTGATCAAAGGCATTTTTCGAAGTCAACTCATACTAACCGGTAGCAGCAATTTACCCCCGCCACCGAACCCACGTGCATGTAGCGCAGCATTTAAAACTGTGATAACTGTCATACTCAATTTCCTTTAAAAGGCTTTCTAATAATAACATAAGGACAATATAATAAATGTGCATCCTGTTTTAAGGTCAAATGCGGAGATCACATGGAAATAGATGCTTTCAACCTATCCCGTCCCCACTTGAGAACCCATTAGTGTTGCAACTCTCAACAAGCACAAAAAAAAAGAAAAAGCCTCAAGTACTGGACCATCTGTTGTGCTTTTTCTCTTACAGTGTCTTCTTACACTGTGAAGGACTTTTGTATAAAATTTCAGTTTGGGCAGATTCAGCCAAAATATCCAACAGCACATTACACAATTGCAATAATCCATTATATGGAATAAAAGTGATGCTTTTACAAGAGATGCTACAGACGGGGCTACTTCGTTCTCCAAACACTCATAAGTTTCCATGGCTGTGCATCATTAACAAACAAACCATTTAATTTATTAATATCATTAACGCCTTTTTCTTTATTTTAATTTTAAAATGTTTCAAACATTGCATGTTCACAAACACAGCAAATGTGAATCTAATAAACTCTAATGTTCTGTGATATTACATACTGTCAACGCCCATCCTGTTGCATTAATTTGTAAAAATCACTTTGACGACAGCAGAACATTAGCTTCAATCTGTCATCCTCATAAGAAAACTTATCAATCTACCTTTAATAATTCCAAGATGTTTGGACCACACGAAGCCCATTTTGGGTAACTGGCAAAATATTGGTATAAAAATAAAAAGCAATTCCTGATCCTTTAATCTCAAGTGTTTCCAAAAGGAAAAGACTGTAAGTGGCTCGTACAGTATATTACCCGATCGGCCTTTTTACCCTGCCTGGTGTCGTCTGTGGTGGACGTTCCTCGGCCCTAAAGCATTAGCCCTCAGTTTGTTTGTTTATGTTAGAGAGAAACCTCAGTTCTCGCTGCACAGCTGCACTCCCGTCTGCCACAGGGTCAACAGACACTTTCTGATTGGCTGCAGCTCCGTCTCAATTGCAAAGAAAACATGGTTGCCTTCCAAAGGAGCAGTGACTTTGATAATCGTAATTGATGGGAGAGACTGGCTCGATCAAATATAGTCTTAACCCTTCCACCTCTGACTAATGATAGGCCCGGGATTAAAAAATACTAATTAAGCAAGCAGCAGTTTTTGGAGTGGCTTGTTTGGGGTTATCTCGTCTTGCCGTAGGGACTTTAATGGAATTACATAATATGCTGATTAATTAATTGCACTGGAGCATATTTGACAAGACAAGGGGGTAGTGGTTTAAAAGCATTAACTAGGACATTAAGGCCCGGTTTCATAGACAGGGTTTAGCCTAAGCCAGGATTAAGATGTAGTTCAAGTCATTTTCATTCACATGCCTTAGAAAAGAAACATTACTTGTGTGCATCTTAAGACAAAACAAAGGCAAAACAAACTGTTTTACGATCAGTCAATGCAAAATTTGTTTAGTTGAAACAGCTCAGATTTACATTAAGTCTAGGACTAAACCTTGTCTTTGAAAACAGGGGTATATGGGTAAAGAGTAGCTTTAAATGTCAATATTGTTTGTGTTCATTTCATATAGCTGAACAAGGACAATCTATTTAGCATAGCTTGATGGCCAGGGTTTGTTTTTTTTTTGTTTTTTTTTGTAAATTAATGTTAAATTGACTGCCCAAATTTTCAATAATTTCCCAAAATATTTTTCACATTGATCATTCATATTGATATAATTGTTAACTAAAAGCAAAATGAACCTTAAAAAAACAAAAACAAAATAACTTAACAATTAAAGATATATGGAGTAATTAAAAATAGAGCTAAATCTTAATATCAGTAAAAAATCAATTGTGCTGTGCAAGTCCATGATGATGATCAACTTTTGCACTTCACACGGTTTTATTTGTTTAGCTGAACATCGTGCACTTCACACTCACGTGATGAATGGAACAACCCTTAAGCGATTAAAACAAACAAGGTCCTCATCAGTACTGACTAACATTAACGATTCAAACCCTAACAAATCAGTGACATTACACAAACAAACGCATAAACTGAAAAACCACCCTTCTCCGAATACAACAGAAATGGTTGCACAACATCCTCTAAAAACTAATAACAAGAATTAGCAGTGAACCTCAACTGCGTTGCATCATCATCAACTGTCACAGTCCAGTTAAACAAATCGAATCTTCTCGGTTGATTCAGTTCAGAAAGCCAAATGATTCATTCCCGATTCAGCAGGATGGGATGTTATCTGTAATGCCAGTTGCGGATCGTTTTCAACCTTATCTGATTGCATTTCCAGAAATGGCGACTTTGTACAATAAAAGTGTAAAATATGACATGATATGATATCTGCTATTTCCTTTGCTTACGTTCTGGAGAGGATGATGGATTGCTTTCTTCCCTAAAGGTCTGCTTGGCAGATCGCATTATCAGATTGTGCTGTAAAATGTACATGTACTTTGACAGGCAAAACGTATATTTAACATCTTTTAGCACAGCTCTGGATTTTATATTTGTTTTCAGTAATCTTTGAAGCTTCACCAGCTGTGATGGCTTTACAGATGATAAAGCCATAACCAAAAGCCCAGCGTAATCATAAATTTGACTCCCCACAACCGTCTTTGGCTTATTTATGAATTCTGAGGAGAGAAGCTAATTCTGGTGTTTAATACATCAGGGAATGATAAAAACACAATAAAAATGGCTGTTATGTATGAAAAAAATGTCATTTTTAAAATATAATGATGAACCGTGACATTTTAATTTATAGATGCAGAAGACCAGGGCTAGTCGTCACGTCATGCGTAATTCTCTCTCGGTTCGATTCTTCACTTGAATTACTGACTACAGAAAAGCTCATTTTCATGGTCAGGGAAACATGCGATGTTTTCTTTGTTCAAAGGCCACATGCAGCATTAGTTTGTGTGGCCTGTTATGTTTAACATGAGATGCCAGCAGGTGGCGACAAGCGACTGTTCAGGAAGTTTTTATTAGCGAGTCATTGAATCATTCATTCAACCGATTCATTCAAATGATTCAGGAATAAAAATCTCTTTTGTTTAAAACTATTAAATTCATCAAAAACTGACAAATAACAAGAAATGATGTGACTATAAATGTAAGTTACTCAAATTTAACTAACAGATTATAAACTTAATAAAACAATACCACCATTGTCTTTAAGACTCTGTTGTTTAGAACTACATTACGTTTGTGTATGTGGTATTTCTTAAATGTTGTGAAGGAAAAAAATGGAAAGCTATTAAAATGCACTTTAAGCAGTGGACCCTTACTGGGGTTTCAGAGGCAGAAGTTAACACAGGTTGGTAAACCTCTGCGGCGGTGAATGTAAAGTGAAATATATATTTTGAACGAATATAATTTTACGTTTCCATTCATTGCAAAAGAGAGAAAGATCGCAGATGCTCCCTAATAAGCCATTATTCAAATTAGTCATAATTTAGTATCAAGGCAAGAACACAAGCTCTAATGTTACAGTTAAGTGTAAATTACACTTAATGTTAATATTTTAGGCTACTTACATCGGTCCTTCTCTGTGTGACAACTAGCCCCGGTCTCTTTATACAGCGTCAGTCTGGAAAGATTGTGGTAGTAATCAGTGTCAGTGGGAAGAAGTCAGTGATGTTGAAGTCTCCAGTGGCTCTGACAGTGGGGCGTCTCTCTGCAACCACGCTCATAGAATTAGCAATAGGATGTTCTCAGACCGGGAGGCTATTTTTGGGGCATTCGGTACAAGAGAATAGAGACTAGATCTTTGTGTTCTTTGAAAGCTTCTCTGTGTTTTTTTTTTGGTGTGTCTGACCTCCCTCTGAAATCCTAAGCAACTGAGCAGTGTAAAGAGAAAGCTGGAGATATTCCAGACTCCACACGAATGTATACGAACATGCACACAGGGCTTTCTCTTTGACATCAGGCTAAACACTTTAGCCACTGAGGGACACGTAACATCCCACTCCTTCCTTTTCGGAGTATCCGGACTCTCTCTGGACACCGCCTGTGTGATGAATGTTAATCATAGGATGAAAACACGCTATGCATTATTTGATGATAAACGAGCATGTAATTGCTGTCTGAAAAACTTTGAGATTTTGAGAGCATGTTAATACTATTCACTAATTATTTTAGCATATTTAGCTGTCAGAGGGATAAGCTGGAAATATCCCTGTGTCCAGTCTATTTGCACATTCCTGTCCCGTCACGGCACACTGTCATAATGGATTAGTGGCCCACTGCCACCATAAACAGCCCAACCATCAACACAGTCATTTTTATGCACTGTTAATTTCCCATTTACAATAAACTGACACTCTGAGACCTTTATGAAAAGATCTAGTCAAGGATGCCTGTAGGAGTTTCTATCATAATTTCGAAACAATCTTAAAGGGACTTTTCTTGAAGTTTCAATGTAATACAAAATAAAAGTTATTTTGGACACACCATTCCCAATAGGAGTATTATATTTCAAAATCATGAAATACAACATTAGAAAGCATTCTTTCAGCATTTTTATACTCATTTAGCTTGTGTATTTTAGGATTATTCTCATATTATAATAGAATATACCATTAGTCCAACCTAAAATGAAGCAGAGCAAATGATGACAGATTTTATATTTTGTGGTGAAATATTCCTTTAAGAAATATTCCTTTAAGCATCATTACTCCAGTCTTCAAAGTGACATGATCCTTCAGAAATAATTCAAATATGCTGATTTCTTTGATTAATTAAAATAAAAATTATATTTAAAATATTGAAATATATATTGAAAATAATAATAACAATAAATAATAATAATAAAAAAAAAAAATATATATATATATATATATATATATATAGAAAAATCTAACATTATAAATTTTTACTATCATGTTTGGTAAAGTTATTGTGTCTGTGCTGAGTAAAGTAAAAGTTCCATACATGTATTCATAGACATACATTTATTTATAATATATATATATTTCTTCAGTCAAACCCAGGGCCTGTAGTGCTTGGCACGTTGAACTACAAGAACAGCAGTATTTCCAGCCTGTATTTCTTTGCTATCTTATTGGTCCCTTTAAGATAAAGATAATAGAAATTCCAAAAGGAATCTTTGTTTAGGAATTCCTTTACTAAACATTCCTGTCCTTCTGTTTAAGATGCTTTCCAGAGATCTGTGAGTAACATTGACTGATACCTCTCCAGTAACAGACCTGATGGACTCTGCATGAACAGATGCACCCGTTATGACCTTTGTTTTATGTCCTGACCTCTGTACAAAGAAACGTAGGTCTCAAACAGGAGAATGGAAGCGTGCATCAAATGCAGGTCTGTTGAATACATTGGCTTTTATTTCCGTGCAATTTTGGTTAATTGGTTAATTGGAAAGCAAAATCTCTAAAAAGTGAAATTATATAGAATAAATTATTGAAAATATTTATAAAAACTCTCAATGATACCAAAATAACACTGGTAATAAATGGAACCCAAAGTGTGTGAATGCATTCTGTATCTGTTTAGATAATCATGACTGACATTTCTGGCTTCATTTAGCTTTTTTGTATGATTGATAGACAGGCAGAACGAAAAGGCAGAAAAATCAATATGCCTCTTTAGAAAAATTGAGCAATTGTAAAGAGCGAGTATAGACTCAACAGCACTGGCTTTATCCATCTGCTTTTAGTTTAAAAGCGAGATGTGTGAGATGATTGTTGCAGGAATGATTCCCCTGCGGGTCAGCCCCGCTTCTGCTTGCTTTGGTCCCGTTTAAGCCACAGTTTAGTACAGTTGGTCCAAGAATCAACACAAACCTTCAAGTCGAAAAGTCCTTGTGACCGAAGCAGACCTGCTAAACTGAGCTCACATCCAGTCGTGTTAATCAGGTTAGTCAAGTTATTTGTTGTGCCCTTTGACCCTGAGTTTCTGTCTTACCACACAGGGTCACGCTGAAGCACGAAAGGTCATGTTTGTCCGGTCAGCAGTGAGGCATGCTGGGGTATTAAAGCGGAAAGATAACATGATAAAATTAAACCAGGCAGCATACAGGGGTCCGTGTAAATATCTGGTCTTCTGAACCGTATTTCTCACACCTACAGATTTACTAAATTAAAGCCATAAAAGGACGTACAAAACGTAATATCCCAGAATATTAATAAATGGAAGGGTTCTTACAGGGCTCTGCAGCTGGAACATTTTCCGTTTCGTCCCAATAAAGACCAGAAGACTTTTTTTGCGAACGTGGATCACTGTAAACAGAATAAAAAAATATTTATGCAATAAATGTTTGTAGAATGATGTTATATTTGTGAAGACTTGCGGGATAAACACATTTTGGTTATGGGATGTTGTAAAGTTGAGCAATGTTATAACAATGGCAGATTATAGATAGTTTCATGTATTATTTGTAATGAATGCTGTAACCAACACGTTAGCTGAGTTTTAAATGTATATCTGAATAAAAAAAAAATGCAATATTATATATTCCGAGATCATTGGTTTTGGGTCATTGGGACAATGCTGACTTTTTCCCTCACTTTACAATTTCACAAATCAATATATTTCTATAAGAATTTTGAGTTTGTTTCAGAATTAAGAAGAAAAAGTCAGAACTGTGAGAAAAGTCAGATTTTTTACGTATAAAGTCAGAACTGAATGATAACAATTTGCAGTTATTAGTTATTGTTTATTAGGCTTTCATAGCAATGTTTTCACTTTATTATTACATTTCTGTTTTACATGTTATGAATAATACGTAACTATACCAGCAACATTAATATTTGTTTCTAAAGTTCTTGCATGTCTTTGGATTAAAAATGCATAATAACTGTTTTAACTAGATACCACAAGCTAAAATGATTTAATTTATTTCAGTAATTATTATTGAACTAATTTGATTCATTTACTTATTTCACTGAAAATTAAATATTTAGTCTAAATACATTTATTCTTGCACACTGCATTTTGTTTCACATACTTATAGCAAAAAAAGTATGTAGTATACAGCTTTAAGTGTGCACTAATATTCATATAGACACATTTAAATGTGCATGTATAGTATACTATTCCATGCATTCAGAAAAATTGTTAAAAAATTGTGCATGAGTAGTATATTAATATATTGACTACTGGTCTCCAGTGTATATACTGTATGTGTGAGGTCACAGCTAAAGACAGACCCCTGACCACCTGTGCCTAAATCAGAGTTTTTATGCTTGTCAAAACAGGCAACAAGTTTACATATTTTTTATAAGGGGCGGAAAACCCTTCTTGTGTAGACCACACAGATTTTATGGAAAAGACTCCTGAAGGACCCCGAGACAGAATCAGCACTTTCCTCAGTGTTTCTATAGCGCCTTCCGCCTGAAATGCATACAGAAGATCAGTATCACTATTATCATGTAAATTGTGAAAATAATCAAGATACACGTTCCCTTTCACTCTAACAAAAAAAAAACAGCTCCCCTCTTCAGGTCATCTAACCCCGTCAGACATCATTTTTCGTAAAATCTGGTGCGGTGACCTAGGAAAGCACTAAAGTGAAAAAGTATGCACTACAGTTATAGATGAACATGGCTCTTCCTTTCTCAAAACTTATTTCCTAAAGCTGCCAAAATGAACATAGCAAAAAGACTGTCAAAATAATTGACTTCTGGCAGACTCATATTAAACTATGAACATGACTGATAACTTAAACGGCCTGGCTTATTGGTGCCTTTCACAGCAAGAAGGTCTAGTATAATTTTATTTTTTTAACTTGCAGATGAAAAATATTGAGAAACAGCACTGTATAGTGAACATAAATGCCAAAATATGTTTTAAATATATTAAATTAAAGATTTAACATGTTTTGATAACAAGTCTTAATATCTTATTTTATGTTGCTTATCAAAAAAATGATCTAGTTTAGATTAAGTTATGGGATATGAGTTAAAAAAATGCTTTGTTCAGCAAAGATGCATTAAATTGATCAAAAGTGATATTTCATAATATTTAATAGTGTTTTGTTGTATTTATAATCAAATAAAGCAGCTTTGGTAAGTATAAGAAGCTTACTTACAACACTAAAAATACTGAAACATATTACTAATCCTAAACTTTTGAAAAGTATAGTGTATACATAATATTGATAACGACGCATGTTCCCAGCCCTGTGTTCAGAAACCTCTATCTCCATAACTCATTCATTGTCTGTAATTAATTACAGAACGGTATTGAGGCTAAAGTCTCTCAGAGGTCTCAGAATTAAAAATAATCTTTGGGGTTTCCGGGCCTATAGCAGTGGACGTCCAAGCAGATCCTGACAGGAGGGAAAACAGGACTCAAGTTACACAGCCGCTAAGATCTGATCGTCATACGAAATGCAGAATGACACAGGCTAGTTCTGACATTGATAAACCCTGTTTAGAATGAGAGCAAGAAACGTGGCCCAATAAAACTATAACGTTCCCATTATAATTCATGGAGTTGTCTACACCGCAAACCGCTGTCTTTCTGTGTAAACACGGCAAATCTCAAACGTTTAATGAGCGAATACAATCAAACGTGTTAAAAAGGCTAAACATTGACAGCGATTTTCCAGCGTGTTTGTTTAAGTTGTTTTACTCTGTTACACTTACATAAAGGCCATAGTTCACTCACAATTGAAAATGATGTCAACCTTGTGTCGTTCTGAACCCGTAAGACTCTAAAAAGCTGAACTTTATCAGACAGTGTTTAACTGGTGAAAGTAAAGACTGACCGCACACGTCAAGCAAGATTTTCATCGAAAAATGTCAGTCTTTTCCTCACACGAAGCTGGCGTTTGATTTCAGAAGACTTGAAATATAGTGCATACGTCATATAGGACCATTTTATGTTTTATTACACTTTGTCAGGCCCTGTGGCCATTCACATCCATTGTAGAGTGAAGAGCAGCATGAACATTCTTCAAAACGTCTTATGTTTCACAGGAGGAAAACAGCTGATTTGTGTTTTTTTGGAAACAACAGAATAGTGAGTAAATGATGACAGAACGTTTGGCTGCACTGTGTGAAAGTGAAAGTTGAGCACATGTGTCAAATAAGAGTTTCACAGAAAACGTCACTGTGTTTTTTTTCACACAAAGATGTCATTTGACCTCAGAAGATGCAATGATTTTAGATGTTAGTGGCCAGAAAACTAGCTGCCAAGCAACATTTCTTATTTTAATTTAGTTTAACAACGTAAGAAAATAAATAAAACTAAAACTGAAATAAAGATGAAAACTAAAAAAGCACAAAATGAGTAACAGAACAAAATGAAAAAAAGGAACAAAAATGAATACTAATTAAAACTAAAAATACCAAAAATGAGTATAAAACTATAAACAAAAACTACTAAAATGACAACACAAAATACTTGAACTTCTGCAAAAAAATGTACAAGAACTGAAAATATAAAAATAAATACTGATTGAAAATCTGGAAGGAATAAAGGAATACAAATAATAAAAAGCACACAGGTTTGAAAACGACATTACAATGTTTTTAATTTTTGACGGCACTAATCTTTTTAGAAATGTACATTTCCTGCTTTTAAACACATTTGTCTTGGCTTTTGAACATTTCTGCGGTATCTTTCGTGCAGAATAGTATGCTTCATTAGCCTTAACCAAACATTTTTCTTCGTATTTCCCTCTGTTTAGAAAGAGATTTGAGAATTCTCTCGTCTATTATGCTCAATAATCCTCGTTAGGAAATTAATACCTTACTGTAGCTACAGGAATCCTTTCTAATAATCCGCTGCATTCCACCAGACAGCCATAAACAAATTCTGTGACTCACGTCTGGGAGACTTTGCAGAACAGATTAAAAACTAAACATTATACTGGGCCTGAATCGGAGAACGGGCGGCAGGAAGCTCCTGATTGTTTTGTAGGTTGGATGGCTAGTCGCGGTGAGCGGTGGGTGGTAGAGAGCTCCAGAGACGGTCTGGATTAGATGTGGAGATGTAGACGTCCTGCAGGGAAAGATCTGCATGCTCGGATGTTTGCCTTCGAGTTTGCTTTGCTACTGGTTTAATGCGAAGGTTAATCAAGTAATCTCTCTGGGTCTTTCTGAGAACATCTAGTGGTGGAGATTGACTTAAACTGGTTCTTTTATTTAGAAAGACAGCAGAAAATGGCATTCACAGCTTATTTAACTTCAGTAAGGATAACAAAATGTAATATTTCTCCATTGGGAATGGATTGCATCATAAGAAGCAGTGCCAGACCTGAATGTGGACGTGTAGGACTTTGACGTCAACCGATATAGAAAGTTGTTTCAGAAAGTTATTACATGTTGAACGTCTTTTCTTTAAAATAACATGCACTGATGAAAAAGACCAGGAATATGTTTAAAGAATGTAAATATAGAGTTTACTTTGACTTCATGTTGACTTAAGAGTGTAGCTTTTTCATCATTTTGTTGTTGAATTAAAATGTAAAATAAAAATGTAATGGATAATAATAAAATTGCATACATTTATATGTATGCAATTTTATTATTATCCATTACATTTTTATTTATAAATTATTATAATTTAATAATACATTTTTATAATATATTTTAATAATACTATATCTTATTTAATAATAGCATAATAGTATAAAGGGCCATCAATACATACTTACTGGAGTTTATGCAGTGAGTGAAGTGTGTATATATATATATATATATATATATATATATATATATATATATATATATATATATATATATAAAATAAAAATACATTAACAAACATGTTACTTATAAATACTGATCTAATTTATGTGTAACCAAAAAACGGTAAATTGTTTATTAATCATTGTAAATTAGTATTTGTCCTCATTTAACCCATACCATAGTTATTATATATACTAGCTGCTCAAAATCTGTGCTTTAAACACAAAAGTTATAGGTTTAAACCCCAAAAGGGTTGATCCATGGTCTACTACCAATGTTCCCTTGAGCAAAACACTTAACCCCAGGTTGCTCCTTAAGTGTCGTATAAATCACTTTGTCAGCTAAATGACAAAAAAGTAACTAATTTTAAAACGATGAATGATTGTCATTGTGAGAGGCCATCACAATACACTTACTGGAATTCATGCTGCTGTGTTTTTGAAAATGACGTAATCTGCATGAATCTTCATAAAGCAAACAACCCAACACAATGGTTCTGAAGTGATCTCTTATAAACATCTGCGGTGCATGTGAATGATGATCATCCGTGTCGTGACTGCATGGAGATCGCCGTGACTCAGCAGAAAACATCTCCGAAGAGCATTAACCCCACATCGGTAGTGTTTTACAGTACTTTCTGTAAGGAAACATCCCAGGAAGCTCCAGTCAAAATGAGATGAAACATCTGGTTTTGGTTTGCACTCGTAAAGCTGATCCAACTGAATCCAGATCAGCGTTCCCAAGCTGGACTCGTCCTATGTGATTTTAATCCAAGGCAGGAAGCTCGGGTCAATTAATCGGTCAGGGCACACTGCGTCTTTAGGGAGTCAACAACAACAGAAGAAAACCCAACCTTTGCATTCCTGTTTACGTTCATTAATTTTTGTAAACCGACCATCATGTTTTAATTATGACTATCATACGCTCTTAAAGGTTCTTTATTGGCATCTGTGGTTCCAACCGTAACCAAATAAAGTTCTTTAGATTTTGAAAATGTTCTTCACACTATGAAATAAACGGTTCTTTTGAAGAGCATTTCACCGTAAGGTTCTTTGAGGAACCAAAAGTGGTCACCTTTGAAACTGTTTTTAAGAGTTTAAGCAGAAGCTTTCATGTCAGGGATATTGATATTGTTGATATTGAAATATCACTATTATATATTTCGAACACAGTCTCTACATCAAAAAGCGTCTTCATTCTCCATGTAAGTTCTGACGGACCACATCAAGAGCATTGCTTTCCCTCAGGGTTTAACCTGTTTATTTCCATTGTGATAAAATTATCCTTCATTAGTCCTTCTCTCAGAGTCCATGCAGTCTTGGTGATGCTGTATTTATTTTTGCAGAGCTTAGAGTCTTTTGGGACTGAGAGGGTCACTATACCGCACCTTTGCCTGGCACTAGATCTTCTCCCAGAGGACTTAAAACCCACTGGCCGGGGAAAAAACACTCGGTTTGATAAACTTTCCTGCTTTTGAGTGCACACTGTTGAGTGCTTCACAGAAGGGAGCACCGAGGACACATCACAGCTGCAAAAGGGGCCCTCGTAAACACCCTTCTGAATCTTGAAATGACAAATGGAATTCTAAACCGACCATCATGTTTTAATTATGACTGTCATACACTTTTAAATCTTCACTGAAGAAGCGTTAAAAGAGTAGTTTTTAAAAATGAAAATTCTGTCATCATTTACTCACCCCCAAGTAGTTCCAAAACCTGCATGAATTTCTTTGTTCTGCCCGAACAGAAAGGAAGACTTCCATAGTAGAAAAAAATACAATGGAAGTCAATGGTGACCCAAAAAGCCTACAAAATCTCTTTCTTTGTGTTCGGCAGAACAAAGAAATTCATATAGATTTGGACCTACTTGAGGGTGAGTAAATGACAGAATTGAACTTTTTCTTTCCACAAATAATTTTTTCAGGAAAAAAAAAAAAAAAAAAGGTTCATTAGATTTGTAACATTTTCTTCCCCACTGAGAAAAAAATATATACTTTAAGAATATTTTACTGAAAGGTTATTTGGTGAACCAAAAATGGTTCTTCTAATCGATATTGGTCCTGCTGCAAAAGGAATTGCTATATGCTATATTAAGCCATATGCAATATGCTATGTTATTAAAATTCTCTTTGCTTTGCTCAACAGTTAGAAAACTACATCAATCAAAAGTCGGGAATAGTGCATTTTCAAGCTGATGCAGTTCATAACCAGACGGCCACTATGTTGGAGATCGGCACCAATTTACTCACCCAGACCGCCGAGCAAACCAGGAAACTCAATGTGGTTGAAGCCAAGGTAATCAACCAAGTATTGAGTCTAGAAATGATCATACTCTTTTTTTGGCTGGAATAATTGTATTATTTTGAGGTACTAGATTTAGATTTTTATGAGCTTTAAGTGCTAATCATCAAAATAATTTTATTTTTAAATGTTTTGCTTTAAATGTACTAAATCTAATATAATGTGAAACTTTCACACACATACACACACACAAACACAAACACACACACACACACACACATATATATACATATACATACAGTATACATATACATATACATACATATATTTCACATTTTGAACTAAGTTGAAAAAATGTTTTTGCTTTTACACAATATTCTTACACAATATTTTTGAGATGTACTTGTATATGAATGTAATTTTATTGTATATTATTGTATTCCACTTTAAGGTTATGAACCAGACATCAAGAATTGCAATTCAGTTATTAGAGAATTCATTATCAACAAACAAACTTGAGAAGGAGCTCTTAACACAGATTTCAGAAATCTCCAAACTTCGAGACAAGAACAGGTAAGACTTTTTAACAAATCTGTTTATTTCTTACATTTATTTCTGTTTCGAATGCAGTCTATCCTATAGTGTTTTGTCTGTGTATTCAATCTTCTGCATTCATTTTATACCTCCATGCTCATACTTTTTGTCAATAACTCCCTTTATTTTTGTGCCCTTTTTATTTTCCCTATGATACTGAACAAGAAACATCAGACAAAATGATGTTTGAATGAATCATAACTGAGCACTGCATTATGCAATTGTGCTCGTTACAAGCGCTGAGCAATGAGATCCGTGCAAGTCATTTTTTGGAGTCAGATCGCATCTGCATCTGCACGTTCGCACAGTGTACAGCAACTGTTGTCACTGTTGTCGTTCACAAAGCAATATTTTCCCATACTCGACCAGTCGAGGAGCACAGCGGGGGTAAAGGCTTTGCGAGGGGAAATAATCAGCAACTTAATTGATTGTTTGTAATGTTTAATAACTACGGAGTAAGCACAGCATACAAAGCAGACCCCGGGCAAGTTTCCTTTGCACACTTACAAAGCCGGACAAAGGGTTTCCCAGAAAGCTTTGTACTTGGCTCTCGCTAGATTAAACAGATAACGCTTGTTGTCATTCAACTTTGACGACCAATTGAACTGTGTTGCTAGCAATGTTTTGGTAGCTGCATGGGGGCATCAGACGTAATTATAACGGACCGCTACGTTACAGACGATTCAATATTTCATGTTTCCCGTACGAGTGAGAACAGAGAGTTTTCGACCTTTCCAAGGCGACTTACGGCGGTGCGAGCGAAAGTGTTCGTAATTGCTCCCAGAATTGATGCAGGTTTAGCGAGGGTCAGATTCATAGTATAATAGCAGCAAACAATTGCTCAGCATTGTGTACACATTACAAACCCTGGCAAGGGATTTTAGCGGTCCTTGCCAATCGATTGTGCGAAAACTATTTGTGTAATCAATCATGAACAATTTATAAACATAAGCATCGAGAACCGCTGGCAACCAAAGCATGTTTAATGACTATCTACTGTAATTTAGCAAAGTAAGTGTCCAGTTACATGGCTCGATGGAGTTTTGATTTGCTTTCCAGTTATTTTCAGCCTCAAACCCTCGGGTGGTGTTATTTTTCTGCGCTCGCACACACACACACAACACACACAACACACATGCTCGCTAAATCACACACAGATTGAAGCCGGCAGGATTTTTTCGGAGGAGTTCCTCAGAAACTCGTTTTTGTTGCCGTGGCTCATTGTTGCACGGCTGTAAATTGTTTTGACAGCAGGCTTGAGTGATTCAGTGGCATCTCCTCCGATCCAGACACTAAATCACAAACCTATAGTGCTGATGGAAATACTGCATCTCCATTTCCTGAAGGCCCAGAGTGCAGACTTGTTTCACCTGACGCCGCAAGCCACTAGACGGGAGCTAGCAAGAGCTAGAGTAACAATCTAGCAACAATTCGTCATTTCGAGATATATAACGCCGTATGCTCAAAAAGCTGAAAGCCTGAAAACACAAATTTTCAAAAACGGAATTCAAAGAGCGCATTTCTGAAAACGATACCATTACCGAACTACTAAAACATGAATTTGTGAAAACGCTCACGTCACACGCACGCGTACTGTGTTCAGTCCAGTGTTTGTAGTGTTTCTTTGCAAAGTGAGATAAATACCAGGGCTGCCGACAAATGTTCAGGAACAGTTGCTAAAGGAAGATCAGTTTATTGCTAAAAGTTGTTAATGACGTCATTGTGTAATCCCAACGCAATTGTCACAACATCAAATCAGTGTTTTATATATTATGTATTTATTTGTAAAATTATATGCATAAGATAATATTAAAATCGAAAAAACTGCATTTTTAAATACACTGAATTATTGTACACTTTTGAATGGTAACAATTTTTAGAATAACTAGTGATACAATTATGCATTTAAGCAGTGTGTTAGTAGTAAATATGATACACTCTAAGAAAAGTCAGTAAAAATCGTTCATTTGAGTTACAGGGTTATTAGATAATGATAATGTCTGGAAAATTACTAGTATCTTTTCCATTTTTCTTACAGTGTGTTAACTGATCAACACAAGCTAGAAGCTACTAATAAATTGTATCATAAGTAAACAATTATTCAGTTTTATTATTATCATCAAACTGAAGAATTGGGAATAGCAGATAGCTCAATGCATGTGATGTGTACGGCTAAGCATCTTTAGTTTCCTTTTTTGTGTAATTTGGATAGAAAATGTGTGTCCTTTAAATTAACTGAATTTAAATGAGTCACTTAGCAGATGTTGCTAAAATTTGGCAAATAAATTCAAAAGACTGCTAAATTTGTTGCTAAGTGCTTTTGGAAGAAAAAGTTGTTAGGGTAGTCTGAAAAGTTGCTAAATTTAGCCAAAACATTTGGTATGCATAATGTTGCGCTTTTAGTAATTATTACAATGACTAAATCATTTTTTACTTTTTTGACAGCGTTAAAAAACACACACATACACACACAATTTATGCAATAGTTTGCAATTCCTGAAGTAGTAGCCCAAGGTCTCCATTTTACATTTATTCCTGTTCAATCTAGGAATCTCAATCTGGATATGCTTTGAAAAAGTGTCTTTTTGACTTGACTTATTGGTGGACTCCCTGTAAACTAAAGCATTATACATTGTTTCCACCAGTCATTTGGAGAGTAAAGTCTTAGTTCTGGAGTCGAAGCAGAGGACGGAGCTGGAGGACATGAGGGAGGAGAAAGAGCGACTGCAGGACCTGGTCAAGAGACAGACAGCTGCCATTACAGCTCTGGAGAGACAGCTGAGAGCGGCCAGCACTAACAACTCAGCCCTGCAGAGACAACACCAGCAGCTCATGAAGTCCGTGCACACACTTATTGGCATGGTGTCTTCTGGAACAGGTAAACAAAGGAGTTGTTCATCAAAATTTGGTAAAAAAGTACTCATTCCCAGGCCATCCAAGAAAGGTAGATGAGTTTGTGTCTTCATCAGATCAGATCTGAAAAAAATATAGCATTGTATCACTTGCTCACCAATGCAGTGAATGGGTGCCGTCAGAATGAGAGTCCAAACAGCTGATAAAAACATCACATTAATCCACACTCCAGTCCATCAATTAACTTGAAAAGTGAAAACATGCATGTTTGTAAGAAACAATCCATTAAGTGTTTTAGATTTAAGTTGTTTGTTATGGACAAAAAAGTCTCTATGGATCATTCTCTATGGTCCTCACACATTAAAATGCTCATTATTGATGTATTTAAGCAATGGTTTAAAGCTTCTAAAAACATCTTAATAATGTGTGATGATGTTAACTGATGGACTGGATTGGAGTGGTGTTGATTACTTGTGGATTATTGTGACGTTTACTCTCATTCTGACGGCACCCATTCACTTCAGAGGATCCACAGGTGAGCAAGTGATGTGATCTGAAACATCTGGATTACCAGAGGGATTGTTTTCAGCATGTTTTCATTTTTGCATTGACTATTACATAAACACATTTAAAATCATCATCATAGATTGTGGAATATTAACTATTATTTTATATTAATTAGTCTACCTCAACCTAGATTGTCTATCAAGCCATAGAAGTGCATGATGCTGGCCCGTTTTACTTGATCGTGTCGTATGTCATATTATGAAAGATAAAGTGCATTTCCAATGCCATGTCATGTTGATTTCAATGTTTCGGTTAGATTCGTCACATCGCCGAAGCCTATCGCTGTCTCAGAGAATAGAAAATGACTCAGTACCCAGTTAGAGTACAAAGTAAGGTTACTTGTCTGAGATGTCTGATTCTTGGGCTTACCACAGCTTTTAAATCTGGTGGCAGATTCTTAACATGACCTGAAAGTTCTGGTTAATTAAGTGTGACACTAATGATAAATCGAGCAGCCGTGATTCATGGAGAGAGAGGGGATAAGCTCTCGCTGGTGATGTCTTTGGCAGCGTGCTCCCGCGTCTTGGATGAAGTTCACATGCGTCACAACACGCACTGATAAGCTAAATCAAGACTGCTGCATTTTATACGGACAGAAGACATGTCAGTTTATAAACGTCTGCGTGGAGGTTCACTCGAAGAACCAAATGTCCCAAATTTTTAAAATGAACTCTCTCTCTCAGATGCTTGACAAACAAACACATTGTGTTGAATGACTCATGAGTCATCCCGAAACTAGACCACTACGGACTTCATATTTGAAAACTTGAGGTCATGCAATTATTATAAATCTTGTTCTTTTGACAACAGACACATCTTCTTTTTTTTTTGTCACACTGTGTGGAACAGAAACCTCCATCATATTAATCTGTTATTTTCATATAATTGAGATACTAGTATAGTTTTTAGTAATATTCAGGGTTTTTTTTTATTATGTTTATTTAGTTTTATTTTTAGTATCATTTTGTATTTCAGCTGTTTTCTTGGCGACTAGTTGAAGTATTTTATTCCAAGTAAAAAATAAAAGTATGGTTTTAGTTTCCATGTTATTTTGGACATCATTAGTATGCTTCTATAGTATAGAATATTATATTTTACATTGTCATTATAGATGACGGTTTAAAGTAATTTTGTCATTTTTGCCTTTATGTTTATTTCAGTTTTAGTCATTCCATTTAGAAAATAGCAAAAATAATGATATTTTTTTAGCTAATGTTTAGTAAATGTTCTTTAATAGTTTTAGTTGAATTCAACAAAACTGAAAAATTAAACGAATCAATTCTGAACCCCAGAACCTCTGTTTTTTTCCTTACAGGCTTCTCATCAAATGAGCAGCACTTCAGAGACTGTGCCGAGGCCTATAAATCCGGTCACAACACCAGCGGAGTCTACCACATTTACATCGGAGACATGACCGAGCCAACCAAGGTGTGGGATGCGTTCTTTCACAAGTATGAGGAATCGGTGTGATGTGTCTTGGCTGTGATATACAGAACGAGGAATGTAAGCGAGTGAGACTGAGATGTTTCATATGCTTCTGACAGGTCTTTTGTGATATGGTGACAAGCGGAGGTGGCTGGACGGTGTTCCAGCGCAGGGCCAATGGAAGTGTGAACTTCCAGAAAAGCTGGAAAGACTACAAACTGGTGAGTGGACGTAAGCATTGCAAGATTGCATAACATTTCATTTGCCAAAACAGCTAATTCCATTTTTTGGGGCATGTTTCAAGCAATGTTAATCAAACTGCAGTTGGGTTGTGTTGATTAAGTAATAATAAATGAAACAAAAACTTCAGCTTTGATTTCCTTTTACTTTCCGAATAAGATATCACAGGCTCATGAAATTCGTCGAAATGATCCGTCCTCGATCACTTTCAGCTTTGATGGAAAGTCCTGTCCAGACAGGCAAACGCGTGAATTTCTGACATGTCACATATTTTGGTAGGGTATCTCACAACTGAAGCAAAGTTACGAAGAGACTGCCCTAAAGTCAGTGCTTTTTCCCTCGTTGCGACTGTGTGGAAACAGTACTTTAACTTAAAAATGTATTGAAGCAAGAGATAAAACAAAAAGAAAGAGATATTTTTTAAAAAATGCCTGGGAAGTGGACATTACCTGCTTTTTGACATAACATGCTTAGGGTTCAGATCGCGCTCTGCAATCAGCTTATTTTTTAAAAAAACGTTTAGCGTTTTTTGTAAAATGAACTCTTCATTTACAGTTGGCTGTTGCAGAACTCGTCACATTTGTAGACAATGATGAAAATCCCCATTGATTGTGTTTAAAGAAAATAGTGACATTTAAGAAATGTTTTTTCTGTCTGTGCTGGGAAGACATGATTAAAAGTTTGGCATTATTCTGATGACATAGATTGAAAAAGCAGCCAAAGCAGGATGAAGCAGAGCGGCTAAAATTGTAAGTGACAGATTGGCGTCATTGGCAGTAGCTGAACTGTTTGGTACATTCTGTATATAATAGCGGCACATTCTGCTGATATTTTAAGTGCTTAAATATGCTGAAATGGATTGAAAACTGGCAGTTCTGTGAAACTGCAGCAGTGAAAATCAATACTGCAATTTCTACATTCTGGTTAGTTAATCTTGCCAAATATCATTGTGAGCCATTGTTTCTATTAAAAAACTTTCTGGGAAATAAAAGACAGACAATGTACCTATTTTATTTAAGCTGTATTGTATCTAATGCTGTGCTCATTTAAAGCTGGATATGTGATATTCCTGCTCGATATTTAACCAAAAGTTGTCCAGTATTAAAGAAATAGTAAACCATGGGGTAATTTTCATTTTCGGGTGAACTGTTCCTTTAAGAAGATGAAGTAGAGATGATCATTGCCTTGTTTCCACAGGGAGCTTTGACTCACTGATGCGTTTTATTTGCATTGACGTCTGTATAATTAACTACATACAAACATATGTTTGAAAATTTCCAAACCTACGTTTCAAAGTTCAACTTCAAGTGTCGTTTTATTGCTTTCCCAAATAGGATGTTTGAATTACTGACTTTACAAGATGTATGGAAAGCAGCACTGGTTGCATTATATGTTGTTCTCGCAGGGATTTGGAGATCCTAGTGGAGAGCACTGGCTGGGTAATGAAGCTGTTCACCTGATCACCAGTCAAGCCCAGTACTCCCTCCGAGTTGAACTTAAGGACTGGGAAGAGAATGGCGCGTATGCTCTGTATGATAAATTCCAGCTGGCCGGGGAAAAACAGCAGTACAGGTATCGGACAAGACTGATATTAACGATGTTCAGCAATATGTCCATCATTATCTAGCAACGTCCACATGTTTTCTCTTTCTCCAGACTCTTTCTAGGGAGCTATAGTGGAACAGCAGGACAGCAAAGTAGCTTAGCGTCAAACGGCACAGGCTTCAGCACTCGGGACGCTGACAACGACAAGTGCGTCTGCAAGTGCGCCCTCATGATGACTGGAGGTGAGCTACTACACGTGAACACATCTAACGACAGAACTATTTAAACGCTAAGTACTTAAAAGAATAGTTCACTCAGAAACGAAAATGTGATGCTCGGGGTCATCCGAAGTTTAGATGAGTTTGTTTCTTCATCAGAACAGATTTGCAGAAATTCAGAATTCCGTCGCTTGCTCACCAATGGATCCATTGCAGTGAATGGGTGCCGCCAGAAGTTTCTAACAAAACGCAGGTTTTCCCAAGATGTGAATTGACGTACAGGAGTGGTGTCTATTACTTGTGGATATATTTATCAGCTGCTTGGACTCTCAATCTGACGGCACCCATTCACAGCAGAGGAAAGCAAGTGATGGAATGCCACATTTCTCTCATCTCTGTAATATAGCATAAAAAGTACTATTTTTAATAATTGCAGCTGAGCAATTTAAGGTAATAATGCAACACACTCCGACAGGCTCTCCTGAAATGTCCCTGCATTTTTGGTAAAAACCGATTCATTTTAGTGGATTGGTGTATTCAGACAGTTAATGAAGCTATTAAAAAATGCTTAGAAGTTTGATTCATTTCATGTTCAAACAGTCATATCATATCAGCCAATACAGATTGTTTCAAAGCAGCTTCACAGTAATAAAGAGGAAAGTAACAATCAATGATGCTTACTTTTTAAACTGTAAAGCAGCTCTGAGAAAGGCTCAAGCTCAAGGTTTTAATGTCTGTGTAAAGTTATCAAACTTCTTCAATTAATAAAAAGTCTTGTTGTCATTTGATAGTGTCAGTGCAGTCAAATAGATGATAATACAGAATATTGCTTATTTCGAGAATATTATTCCAATAATTTAGCGAAATAATGTTTTGTAAGATTTTGCTGTGATTCAAACTTCCTCAGCTATGTTGCTTTTCGCCTCTTTAATTGTATTAACCCGACTGACAACAACATGAACAAAGACCTCGATCTTAGATTATAAACAGCCCCGTCACATTATTTGACGTAAAATACTTGTTACGTAAAAACTAATCTGATCGTAGATAGGCACTCACCGGTGCTTATTGAATGCAAGCCATCTACATTCATATCCTCTCAGTCACATTTCTACTCTTGTGGCTTGGATGCGAAGCCCGAAACGGTCATGCAAAATCCTTTTGATCCTCTCCTAATCGAAGAAAACGCAAGCCCATCGCAGAATTATGTAAAACACGTCCAGAGTTCAGACCCGCGTTCAACGCCCCGCTATGCAAACAATTTACTCTATGGCTGCACTCGACTGCAGATCCCACACCTCTGGGGTCCAAGATAAACAGTTTTTAATAGCATGCATTGCGATTGATTTTGAAAGTTGTTGGAGTTAATTACCGTCGAAGCGGCTGGAGACCTTGGAGTGCCCTTTATGTTTGCATTTCAAATGGTAATCAAAAGATGGAAAGATGGATCCATCTGTGCGGCCCGTCCAAACTAAACACACGTTGAGGGAGGTGATACTGATTTAATCAGGGTTAGAGAGACGGTGTCCTCTCTGAAGAGTCAAAGTCTGTTTTTTATTGAAGAATCACAGTTTGCTTTGACAGGTCTTGCTGAGACATCAACCGCACAGTGGGAATAACATACCCTTTGAAACACTGGTGGACTGCGGAGAGAAAAATAAAAAGACACGATATAGAGGAGAGAGATGGGTCAAGGGCTTTGATTGTTTTGAGGAGATGTAATTTTTAAGCCTGTCATCATTTGCTCACCCTCATGTAGCTCCGAAACCAGTTTGACTTTCTTTATTTTGAGGAATGCAAAATAAAATATTTAGCATAATCTTTATTTTTTAATTCAGTGAAAGCATGTTGTCTTCAAAGAGTCTTCAAAAAGCAGCATAAAAGTACTATAAAAATGCAAATCCACTTAAATTCAAATTAAATTGAAAAGTTTTCTAAAGCAGTGATTTATTGAAAAATATAACACATTTTATTTCGTAAAATATTGAAACAAGTGTACACTTTATAAACACTTAGTGCAAAATAGATTCAGTGAATGAATGAATAAAACATGAATTCTTTATTTTAATTTGTTTTAAATATACTTGTTTGTTTGTAATTTGCTTTTGTCATTTTTCTATTTTTGTAGGTTTCTAGTTTTAGGTTTGGGTCAACATACTTTTATTTCAGTTAGTTGTCAAGGCATTTTTATTTGTTTTGTTTTGTTTTATTTAACAGTAATACTTCTGCCCAAGGCCAAAAAGGAAACGCCTGTGAGCACTGTGCCGTCGATAGAAAGTATTTATCTCAGTCACTTTTTATTTGTGGTTCTTTCAAGGCTGGTGGTTTGACGCTTGTGGTCTGTCCAACCTCAACGGAATCTACTACGCCGTGGGTCACAACATCCGCAAGCTCAATGGCATCAAGTGGCATCACTTCCGAGGACCCAGCTATTCTCTCCAGTCCACTTCCATGATGATCCGTCCAGCCGATTTCTGACGTGAATGCATTAGCATCGCCGCAAGCTTGTCACACCGACAGCGACGGGACTTAAAGCGCTTGCTTTGCGACTTCGAAGCAGCAGGGTGGAGACAAATAAACATGTAATGGATGGACAATGGTGTTTTTACTGCAAATCCAAGAGCTGGAGTGAAGAAAAGCGACAACTATGCCACAATTTTCTTTTTTTCCACATGCAAACGCTCTTCTCCTTCACAGCTGCTCATGTGTGGTTTATAACCTGAAACCCTCTCGTTGATGGTGACTCTGACGGTGTCAGGTCATCCACGTGACATGATGTAATTCCAAAGGAAAACCTTCCGAACTTAACAAATCTGATTCTGGAACTGTTCTAGATGTTCCAGTGGAATAATCTTAATTCCTAAGAGGTTGTATTCTATTTTGTAAAAGATAATGTCTGTTAAATACTAAGAGACCGCTGACTAGTTACATTACCATTCAAAGACTTGAGGCTGGTTAATGTTTTTGAAAGAAGTCTCTTCACACTATTTGTGTGTTTGTATGTGTGTGTATATATATATATATATATATATATATATATATATATATATATATATATATATATATATACACACACACACACACACACACACACACACACACACACACACACACACACATTCTCAGTATTATTACTCCAGTTTTCAGTGTCACATGATCCTTCAGAAATCATTCCAATATGCTGATTTGCTGCTCAAGAAACATTTTTTATATTATCAATGCTGAAACTGTGCTGCTTAATATTTTTGGTGTAAATCAGATTTCTGAATATCAACAGCAGTTATTCAAACAGAAATCTTTTCTAGCATTGTAAAAGTCTTTACTGTCGCTTTTAATCAATTTAATGCATCCTTGCTGAATAAAAACATTCATTTCTAAAAAAAAAGAAAAAAGAAAAAAAAAATCCAGTCTCCAGACATTTAAATGGTAATGTAGCTTATTAGCATGTCAGCTGGTTAGTCTGATAAATTGCATAATTGTTTGTATATCTTTAATAACTGGATTATATATATATATATATATATATATATATATATATATATATATATATATATATATATATATATATATATATATAGATAGCATCTCTTTCATATTTCAGTTGTTTTAGCCAAAAAACATACTCTGCTCAAGCATGTGAATGCGTCATAACTCATTTATTGAGACTAAATTCTATTCATTTAATGTGTGCTACATTCTTAACATTGCTGTATGGGTGTTATTTAGTGGACTTGAGCTTGCTTATGGTCTTAACAGCGCTACATCTAAAATGTTGAAATGAAAATCTTGCTGGGCAAGTTATAGTCGTGTGTGTTTTCAATTTTGCTGCCTTCTTTAGTATATATATATATATATATATATATAT
Organism: Puntigrus tetrazona; assembly: GCF_018831695.1. Classification (NCBI taxonomy): domain Eukaryota; kingdom Metazoa; phylum Chordata; class Actinopteri; order Cypriniformes; family Cyprinidae; genus Puntigrus; species Puntigrus tetrazona. The sequence goes on from NC_056704.1 coordinate 25,559,480, forward strand.
ATATATATATATATATATATATATATATATATATATATATATATATGTTTCATGAAAGAACTCATAGAGCAATAGAATTTGTCCACTCGCATAAAGTATGTTTCTGGCCTCATAATTGTTGTGTGATTTGTATGTTTTGTATGTAAAAGAAAAAAGATGCTATATTTTGTTTACTAACGTTTTAAGCGTGTTCTTTGTGACCTGTTTGTGACCTCTGTGACCTGTGTCCAATTTCAAATCTACATTGTCATTTGTTTCAGGAGGATGCACTTTAAGGAGTACAGTTAGACAGCAGATACGCTCATAGGAGCTGACTGTTCCTACAATTGTACAATATGAACATATTAGTTGCTGCTGTGGTATATACATTAATTCTTTCTGACCATAAACCTTTCAACATGCATTATTACTCTCTGACCGCGAACCTTTCGTCGCATATCTTTACAGTTTGATAATAACCCCTGCAGATCAGTTCTGGAGGCAAACTGGATAGCAGCTTTTCAGCAGGTCAAGGTTTATTTTACTATTCTGAACTAAAAGTTGAAGACGCCAAAGGCTTTCCTGCCTTTTCGTGGTTCGAGCTTCCTAGTTCATACAGTGTTTTTATTTAACTGAATTCCAGTTTTCTGCCAAGTACAGCAGGAGCATATGGAAGACATTCTCTTTTGATCAGTCTTTGTTCACTTTGTATGTCAATTTGTCATGTCAGATATTCATTTATTTTATTGTTATTATTATTTTTTAGTTTTGTTTTAAGAGGTCTACATGACCAATAAAGTGCTTCTTATATAGATTTTGGTGCATTCTTTTGGTTGCACGTGTCTAAATTTGTTTAATACTGCAACATGATATAATATTTCACTGGAGTCAAACAGTTAAAATGTAATTCATTTAATTATGATTGATCTTTAATTAACAATCAAACTGCACAGAGATATAATGCTAGCAGGGAATGTTCTCAGAACTTGTAATCTGGTAATTAATAATATAATATATATATATTTTTTTTAAATGTTGCTTGTTTCAGAATGTTCAGAGAGCATTCAGAAGTAGCATTTCCATAATGTTTAAAAAAATGTCCCTATTCTGGATTATTGAAAGGTTCATATTTTGGTTTTGGGAGCCGCAAACAACAGGT
>NC_056704.1:25565617-25655617 GCF_018831695.1 Puntigrus tetrazona
AATATTTTGGTGTATTTAAATGGAATAGCTTAGTAAATTTAATTGCATTGCATTGTATTAATATTACTGTACCATGGTGCTACAGTTTTCTGTGACAATTATTGAAACTAAAATTTAGCCTGTGAATTGATAATATTTAATCCTGAGGGAACAAACCTCCCTCCTCATGTGGGCGATAGAGTTCTCTTCACCTGATTGTCCCAATTAAACCGAATGTGTAATTCTAGATAATCTTCAGGCAAATAAAATATAGCATGACAAATCCGTCAAAAAGACAAATTATTTGTAGCATTTTCCCGCTTTTGCTTTCCAGCAAATTGCTTTTGATCAGCACGCTGTGACAGATTTTAGAGAGTTTCTTCAGTCTTGCACAGGAAGCGACGGTTGAGAGAGGCTGAATCTGTATGAGAAAAAGAAAAATGGCGTGCATGATGATCTGTCAGATCTCATCAGACGCATTCAACAAAGCACAATCAGTCTGCATGCGGTCGGGGGTCGCGACACGCTCGCGATTCAGACCTGATTGCATCTATTGATTTGAGAAAGAAAAGTAGGAAAGCAATAGACAAAACAGATTCGGGATTCAAAACGGGAGTCGGGGATGGGGAGGTGAGAAGGAAAAATGGAGAGGGAGGGTTTATTTTAGAGTGCGTGCGTCTTGAGCAGGTGCTGGCTGCGTGCTGAGACTGTCTGAGGACAGTTTGAGTATCTGATCTGAGTCATACACAGAAATGACTCACAAACCGCACCAGTCCTCATCAACATACATAGAAAGAGAGGAGGGACGTCTTGGTGTCTTTTAACACCTTTCGCAGTACCTGTTGACTCTTGTGCAAGCTTTGTATTTCTGGTTTGTTCATTCAGACTCACTGCATGGCTAAATTAGGCGGTGCGTCTGGTAAAATGGCATTTACTTCTTGAGCGCTCTGAGAATGAAGTTCTGGTTTAAGAATATAACTGCAATTCCAAACAGCTAGCCTTACATAATTAGACTGTCAGATGGTACTGTCTACTTTATACTGTAACATTACAGCAGAATACTGTGGCATACGTTTTACAAGAAAGCACATTTTAGCGAAAATACGTATACTAGTTTAGTGAATTTTTTTCTATGTGAAATTTTAGGAAAAAACATTTTGATCCATTGATATGTTTGAAAATGAATCTAAATGCATTTGTAATATAATTTAGATAATATGTATATATTTTTGTAACAACACAAGTACAGTTTTCATCGAAAAAAAAAACCTTAGAGGCTGGCATACATATCGGCAAAAATACATATCGGTATGTATATTTAAAAAAATGCTAAATACATATATGACAGTACTTTTATATACCATCATACTGTATGATACCACATACAAATAAAGAATAGCACTTCTTGGAAGAACATAAAGAATAGCCTACTACTTCTTTGAGCACTGTATTAATAATAATAATTATACTAATAATAATCATTATTTACTTACAAAGATTGCATTGCATTATTCAACCATGTTTTTCTTTCTGTTCGTGAAACTACAGTAAATGTAAGTTGTTGTTTTTTTTTTTTTTTTCATAATTTACCTTGTGATTTTATATATATATATTTAATTCATCTGCCATATTAAAGGTTAATTTAAAAGTAGAGTTGGTGAATATTATATATATATATATATATATATATATATATATATATATATATATATATATATATATATATATATATATATATATAGTTCAAGGGTACTTTGTGGGTCAGGTTGTCTGTTAATAGAACAGAGACAGAAATACAAAGTGACTTCAGCAGGTCTATGTCATTCTAATATCATTGCTAGGTGGTAACCCATTATTATTAGAGTCCATTCCTCACATTTCCAAAACAGAAAAATAGCCCTGCATACATAACTTTATTTTAACAGGAATTGAGACCAGCTAAAAACGTGGTAATACCATGGTACATTTTTGTAAGCATGGGCTACCACAATGTGCGAACATAAATATCATTTCCAAACATAATAAGGCGGTCCTTAACATCATTTTCTATGAAATACTATGTTTTTGCCGGTTAGCATAAGCAGAGACAATTAGCGATACAGCTGTGTGCTAAAATGCAGGGTTGGCTTGTTTACGAGGACCAAACGGAGCGCGAGGACACTAATTGTCTCATCCAAGCTGGTTTCTAATGATACCCAAGCTGTCAAACCACTACTGCTGTGTGCACTAAAGCTAGTCGCTCTGACATGTAGCGCTGTCAATGAAAAGACTGACTACTGTGCAGGGCTAACGTCATAGCCTAGCACAGTGTTGATTAGCCCATTACTCATGGTCTGTTAATGAGACGACTGCGTGAAAGAAGAAATGATTCTATATGCAGTTCAATCTTTGCACTAATGCCCAAGCAAGATTAGAAGTGCATCCAGGTTATTATTGGAAAATGGAGTTCAATGTCATTTATTATAAAGCACATTTATTGTAATGTGTTTTTCGATGCTAATGGCTGTGTGTTGGGAGTTGTACTATACGTCTAGGACAATTGAGCCTTAATAGAGTTCTCAATTATATTACAATATGTAAATATGTAAATATACAAAGGTAATGATGACATTTGAGTGGCATGCAAGATTTTCATATAGAAATTTTAGTAGAGTTATTGATTAATTTGACAGGAAAGAGTCAGATTAGAAATGTTCAAGTTGATGGTGAGAATTGGGAAATCTGGACCTTGTCGAAAAAACGGCATATGCTGGTTATGTTTTGAAAGTGGGTTGATGGTCCTTTGCTGGTTTAAGGTGGTCCTTTGCTGGTTTAAGCTGGTCCTGTGCTGATCCCTTGGTTTAAGGTGGTACTTTGCTGGTTTATGCTGGTCATTTGCTGGTTTAAGATGGTTCTTTTTTTCCCCTTGGTTTAGGCTGGTCCTTTGCTGGTTTAAGCTGGTCCTTTGCTGGTCCCTTGGTTTAAGGTGGACCTTTGCTGGTTTATGCTGGTCCTTTTTTTTTTCAACAGGGAATAAATATTTGATGTTGAAATCTCTTTCAAAACAGTAGACCGAGAAAAGGCTCAATTTATTCTCCTTATAATTAAATTTTTGAGATTAACGATTGCAATATTAGAGCTATTATTAAGCGGTCGATAAGTCTCCTTTGTTATTTCTTCCTACAGAAAGCCATTTATGTCTCAGAATGAGTTAAATATGAATCGTCTGAGCCGGTTGTGAATGCCTTGCTCTTACAGATACATTAGGAGATGCTACATCGGCCAGTCAGTGAAGCTTTTAATGAGCATTAATGCGAGTGTGTTGAGCTGCATTGTGAGCCAGTAAGTGCATCCAGCTGGTGGTGTTAGCGGTGATATAAGTGACGGTTTCTTTCCTCGGTACACTCCTCCGTATGTGAGTCACCAAAAGCCAGAGGAAGCAGGAAGAGATGAGAACAACATCCAAAATGACAGTCGTTTTATTTTTGTCCCCAAAGACTCAGGGATCTTGTGTGGGAGCTAAAAACAAGCGAAGACATTTAAGAGGCGGGGATATATTTATCGCACACAGATTTCTGATAATCCTTGAGCAATTAAGGTATAGCATCACTTGAAGTTATCTAGGGCAGGATTCACGTTAGCAAGTTGTATAAGGCTGTCTGAACTGGGTCTCACGTCACAACCTAGATTTTTATGTTACATTTCTTACATATGGCGGCCCAACAAAGGGCGAAAGTAAACAGGTCTTTAGAAATTAATTGATATTACTATGCATTATGATGCATCCATGAATTATGCACAGTATCGATTTTAGAAACATTATTTCTTTTAAATGCAGCACACCAGTCAAGAACCTACTAGTTCTGTTGCTGCAGTTATTTTTGTCTTAATAATTAATTTCAGAAGTAAAGTCAGTGGTTCTCTTCTTGTTTTGCACAACAAGTCTAACATTACGCACAATTATTAACATGACCGAGACTCATCTGCAGGCCATTTTTTTGGTTTGAGTTGTTACAAACCCCTGCTTTGCACATGATCTCTAAAGAACCCTAGCTGTTTAATTGTTAACCTTATGAAAATGTCTGGGTGATTAATACTCTAATAATACTAATCACAGTTTTATCTGCAAAGCGGTATAAATGAAACAGAGTCGATGTGCAAATCCAAGGCTCATCCTAAGTTTTCCCTCAGCACGACTCCTACTTAAAATAGCTTGGCTTGCGCTTTAAGAACAGGCCTGTGTATCAATCAACAGAAGCGCGCACATGCACAACTCAACACCCAGTCTGCAAAAATAGATCATCACACTGAGTTCTGGCACGTTGAACAAAAATATGCCACGGCAGCGGAGAGGGAGCATGCATTTGTAGCCGTTTCATCAGAATCTATAGGCGTCCTTGAGCGGTTTTAGGGTCTGGTGAGATCATGGGTGCGTCTAAAACAAGAGACTCAGTCAGGTGTGATGTCAGGAGTGATTTTTGCACGGTTGGACAGAAGTGTTTTTGGTTGGTCATAACGTGGCCACCTGTTATTCCACTGGGGAAATTCCATTAGCATGTTTGGGGTCACAGTGGACACCATGTGCATCCAAAGGAATGCCACACCGCCCACTTCAGAAGACACTTCCTCTTTCCATTCATATAAAAGACCCCGGTGACCACCAGCAGTGGTCAAACGGATTACGAACCTTGAGATTTGACCCTCTTCAAACCAGGAAACCCATCAAGAACCATGAGTACTGCTGCAGACCAGCAAAACCGGCCTTTCAGCAGGGCCGTCAGAAAGATCAAGGTGGCTTCGACGGTGAACAGCCTCGCCAAAAGCTGGCAAAGCTGGGCGAACAAACACACCGACAAGCAAGACACGATCCCGAGCGGATGGATGCCGGATACCATCATTGAAGATGCGAAGGAAAAGCAAAAGGAGAAGAGCGAGATGAAACTCTCGGTTACGACTCGAACGGTTTCGGTGAACGGCGAAGAAGGTGAGGACGACCAGATCAAGACCGTTACGGTGACTAAAGCCATCACGCCAAAGTGTAACGAATTCGGGAAAGACCTAGTGAGCATCATCAAGGAGAAGATCAACACCAATCAGCTCACATCAGAGGACACCAAAAACTTTCTCGGCAACGAATCTCCCACCAGGAGACGCTACTGTGGTGGGAAAACAGGGACTTTGGCGAAAGTGCTTGGGCGGAAAGAGGGATCCCGAAGTAGCTTTTCAGATGCTGAAGACAGTGGTCTTGGTGAGGAAGCGTCTCTGAGCGACAACAGCGATCAGAATGAGAGTGAACCGAAAAAACATGTCAACAGACACAAGGTACGTTTATCTGTGCAATTCATGCTATTTGTGATAATTGCCAAAAGCTGTTTTCACAAACTCCGCCCACTTAGAAATTATATCTTTAGTTTAAATGGAGTATACCTTGTGTTCACACTTTGCCTGTATGTCTATTAGAACTATTTTTATATTAGAAGTCACACCAGATCAAAACTGCACTGATAAAAGAAAACAAAAAATAACACAGATAAGTCATATTTTATTATTAATTAAATAATGTAACATACCGGTAAATGTAAAATAAAAGTTTATAATCCTATTTAAAAAAAAATAAAAATTTAAAACAAACTAATTATAGCGGCATTCAATGCACTATACCAATAAACTTGAACATGTTTGTGTGCTTAGTGTTAAAATGCAAATATTAATGAATGTTTTTTGATTGGTTAGAGGCAAGATTCATTTAAATAGTCTCTTAAAATACATCCATAAAATCCATAGTAAATGCGTTTTAATAGGGGATTTTGAATGACTTTTTTGGCTGAAACCATAAGAATCACAGTTAACTGCAAATGAACAGATTATTCATTCAAGGCTTTAATCAAAAAATTAATTATTGACCATACAGCAGCGTTATTGTAATATATAGATGTATTCCTATAAATAATAATCGCAAGCTGAGCTTTAGAGCCTTTGTAGCTCAAATCACAGTCCAACTATACTTTCACAGCAGCATAATGTTCCATCATAGACTCAGACATGTTCTGCTGCAATGGAATATATGTAAATAAAAACAGTGATGTATCATTTACATCTGACCTTCAAAAAGCAGCATGCTCACCCTCAACTTGATGAGTGAGATCCATCACAGCTGTGTCACAGTGGTATTTGATTCACCGGCTAGCGTTTCAAAGGATGCATTTGCACGGGTTCAGATGGCGCCTGTGTGAAACAAGTGCCGCTTGAAGACATCCTGAGAAATATTTAACAGTAATGTTCAGGCATGTCAGGCAGACAGTAGTGTAATATGACTGTCTGCCGACAAACCAGGTTGTCTACACCTTAGACAAGATCTGAATAATATATTATTGTAAACAAAGGTTTATAAATTTTCAAATCATCCAAAATACATTTTTATTTACATAATATATGTGTGTATACTATTTATTTATATATATATATATATATATATATAAAATTATATAATAATTATAAATGATAAATTTTTCATGATATATCTATCTATCTATCTATATATATATTATAGCTAAAATATTAATTCATTTGTTTATACATTTCGGCATATATGCGACGAAATCAATAAACCAAGCAAATTCATCTCGTTTCATCTTTCTTTTTTTGGCATCTAATTCTTTAAAACGTGCCCCATATGTGACGTGCCTATGCTGTCCTGAATAACATGAAACTTGTCCTCTCAGATCAAAATAGCCACGATGAACGACTTGAGGAGCAAGTAGCAGCGGTTCGCTGACAACCACATTGAAGGTCAGAAGCTCAACCCCTTCAGCGAAGAGTTTGACTATGACCACGCCATGGCCATTCGACTCCACAAGGGCGACGCGGGATACGGCCGGCCCAAAGAAGGCTCCAAAACAGCCCAGCGAGCCGATCGGGCCCAAAAACACATCTACCGCGAGATGGAGGAGATGTGCTTTATCATACGCGACATGGGCCAGCGAGATAAAGACGGCTGTATCTACGTCAGCTTCGGACGCCTGTTCGACCGCTACGTCAAAATCTCCGATAAAGTTGTGGGAATTTTGTTGCGCTGTCGCAAACACAAGATGGTGGACTTTGAGGGCGAGATGCTCTGGAAGGGCCAGGATGATGACATTATAATCACATTACTAGTGTAATTTTCTATGTTGCAGTGTAAAATACCCGGTCTTATGAGATTGGGCATATGTTTGACACGCACAAGTTTGCGTGCATATAATATGCCATTTTCTCACGCATTTGATTTAAAAAATTGGCTGGCGTTCATATAATAATACAGTTTTTACATGCATATGATACACATCTACCCCACAACCTTAATCATAAAGCATATACACTTCAAAGTCCATTTTTGCATATCAATACCAAATGTTTTGGTGTTGGTCCTACTATTTATATCATTGATGAGATCGGGTAGGTAAAATCAGTAACTTATTATTTTTCAGCTGTTTTCAAAATACTGTAGCTTTTCCACTAAAATCGACTGTTATTCATGCATTGCATAAGCTGCTCAAATTCGAGAAATGATCGTTTCTATGACTTTTTTGCACCAGATACATAGTCATAAACTAACTAGTGTCAACTTGAGTGTAGTTAAAGGATTTTAAATTAGATTCTAGGTATCTAGTTTCAAATTAGCTCTCTATTTATAATTTTATTTAGCAGGATGAAATGTTAGAACCTTGAGAACGTTCCAGAAAACTGATGAACTCTCCGAGATCATGCATTCTGGTGCATGACGTGTTTTAAAAGTGGATTTGGTTTTAGTGCCGAGGAGCTTTATATGTGAGATGGTGAAAATGCGACTCCTCTCTCACGGTTTACACAAGGGGATATAAGGATGCCCAGACGTGTTTTGGAAATCATCTCATGTTTCATGCTTGTAATTCAATGACAAATCAGATTGGTCTTGTGAGAATATTGGGTTAGTGTCTGTTTTTTGTTTTTTTTTTGCTTTGCATTATTTCTCATCTGAACGTTTTGTTAATTTGCGTCTACATTTAGACACTTGCTGTTGTTTTATTGTCAGTGTTTGTTGCTTCTTTTAATATCCTCTTTCAAAATGAAAGCATGATAGTCTTCTTACAGAAGGATTTGTTATAAATATTTAAAAATATACTGTCAAATGTAGTTTAAAACAACAAATGCATTTAAATGATGTGGATTTTTTTTCCTGTCAGTAAAAGATGAAATAAAACCACAATAATTCACTCATAATCCCTAATTCACTTATAATATTTGTATATAAGATCATTTGAAGGTCAAAAGTTTGAATTTGGCTTCAATAGTATTATTATTTTTTTTTGTTCTAACTGTTTTGTGCATTGGGGACAAAATGTATAATTAGTAGTAATATTATTGTTATCTTTACATGTAGTCATTTAGTGGAATATTTTACCCAAATATTTAATATTTTAAATATTTTACCCAAATAATGTAAATATAACAATATTATATAACTGTAATACTTATAATAAATATGTTATTACTAAAATGAGCATAACATCATTATAACATTACTACATATATACACACACATACATATACACATATATATATTTATTTATAATATAATATGCATGTAGATCATTTGTATGTATAAATGTCAAGATATATCAAGAATCTTTTTAAATAAAATTAACATTTTGTAAATTTTTGTATTTTGAATAATTTAAAAAGTATTATTAATATATTTGTACATTTTATAAATGCTACAGATGTCATGTATATTAATACCATATTAGTCATATATATACATATATACACACACACACACACACATATATATATTTATATATATAATATAATATAATATAATATATGTATATATATATATATGTATATATGTGTATGTGTGTATATATATATATATATATATATATATATATATATATATATATATATATATACATATATAATATTATATTATATTATAGTATATTATATAAAATATATATATGTTTGTGGGATGCATACTGTATAATGCATGTAAAGGAAACTTTATTCTTTGTAATTACATCAAATAGGGAGAAGATTATTCATCTGTTCCTTGATAATAAAACTATCCCCAAAATACCAACATCCAGCTCAATTCCCAAATCAAGTGTGCTTGATCTAATTATCCTTGATCTAACTCTTCAAAAGCCATTTGGTCTCCTGATAAAGACTTGAGCGCAGCAGACAGACAGGCTAACTATAACACTCAATATCTGATTCTCTCTGACGGCCGCAAGAAGCTTTATGTGTTAGCTGCCGAAGATTATCAGACGGTTTCAGGGTAAATCTCCTCCTAAACCTACAAAGCATCAGGCAACCATCAGTCAAACGCGTGTTTTGTAAATCAGAGTGAGCTATTTTATTCTGTATAACCATTTTCAACAGAGTAACAATACACTGAATTGTGCATTAATCAACAGTGACGTTATTTTACCAATTCAAATTTACATAGAATGAATAGTAATAAGGTTTTTAAACGAGTATCTCCACAAAGAAAAATATCACAGCGTCCAATTTTTTCAGGAATACGTTGATTATTTTGCCCTATCAACAAGTACAGTTGATACGGTAGAAGGTTAATTAGTTACAAAACCGTGTGATGACAAAAGGCCATTTACCAGTTTAAAGTAAACACAAAAAATGAATAGAAATAAAAGCAGAATGACATTCTTGCATGCTCGTTTCTCCGCCATACAACTGCAATTTTTTTTTTTTTAAGACCTCTGGTTTACAAGTTAAGGCTTTACAAAAAACTACTGTGGAGTTATTTCATTCGAAACTCTATAAATCACATTCTTTTATAAGTGTATTTGGTGTTTGAAAGCAATTCTATATATCCAATCCAGATATCAGCAATAATATCATGCTGATTAAAAAAACAGGAGAAATGTGTTGCTTACAGCCTAAAAAACTCAATATTGACATCCCAAATCGGATTTATTATTGTTTACCCACTAAAGGTGTCTATTTACAATAAACAGACCGAAAAAATATGTAGTTTTTCATACAGTGACCGACATCTGTGAACAATGAAACGATGCTGAATTAAATTGATGTATATTAATATATATATAGCACTATATTGTCCCAAAAGGAGTTTTCTAAATTATGCTTTATTTTTTTATTTTTTTAGCTCTTCAACACGTATTTGAAATGGCACTAAAATCTCGAGGATCTCAGACGTTCAGCGCTTCGTCTAAAACCGAGTATCTATTGCTACATGGATGCAGAAGTTTCTGATGTAATGCAGAGACAGTCTGGCTTTACTCCCTGTAACAAATAAAGTGAGCAAAAATTCATTTAGTTATTGCTTTTTAAGACGATGAACATTAAAGTCTTCAAAAAGAATGTGGCAGTGCTTTATATGGCCTTCACGACATACGTTGAGGTACGTTTTTCAGCGTTCATCGATATCATCACTCCCGAACTTCTCAGAGAGGAATGCATCTTTTTAAAAAAAAATCGTCTTATCTAGCGGTGACTAGTGCGTTTTTTATTTTTGTTTTGTTTTTTTCACAAATACTCATTTTTATGCTGGACGTAAAAATTCTTGGCTATGCAGAAACGCCTGTTTTGCTTCGCGTAGAAATGTTTTTCAGGACGTATGAAAACGTTTATTAATCTTGCGTCAGGACGGCACGCGGCACATCTCGGTGCGATGTAACAGTATTGATCGTCCGCTGCTACATGTTTGCTCGACTGCCAGCGAAAAAAAAAACCCCCCTCGGTAATCCCGTATCAATCCGTTCCATGCAAAATCTCATTAGATGGTGGCAAACTAAGATGCCTTTCATGCGTATGCTACTATCTAATGCTACAGCCTTATCATTGCTACTAAGGATTCTGCATCCCGAAGTCACAAATAATAGCAGAATGTAAAGAAAGTCAGCTTTGGCTTATGCCAAACTAGCAGTTGCTTATAAGAAAGACATTTAAGATTATAAATTGCAAAACTAAATTATGTCTTAATAATTAGTGGTAGACTGAATATTGGCCTCAGCGATTAATTTGACCATTTTTTTTTTTTTTTTTGGATTAGGCCTATGCTGTGCTTTTTAGAAATAATGTATTGCACGCGTTTCATATTTTTTTGTATCTCCTTTTAAATTTAAATTCATTCATTTTATATACATGTCACTCGTGTATCGCTTATATAGCTCTTTAAAAACCTCACCTCTGCCATAACATATCATTTCATTCATAATCGCCATGTTACTTCAGCACCTTGCATCCATATGCTGTTGGTTTGGGAAAAAAACGTACGACGACATTGTCGTTGTTTGGGAAAAGATGACCTTTTCGAATATGTGTCTGCTTACGTATCGATTCGTAAAGCCTGCAGTCAGTCGAATATAGACACCAGCCGCGAATAAAGCCACTTGCTGGCAGCATTGGCACTGTTCAGTAATGAGAAAGACGAAACGGAAGAGACACGAACGGAAAAAGATCCGAAATCATGAACTACAAACATCGACTCTTTTCAAACGACACATATTGAATCTTTTTAAGACGTATATCTATTCCTGTATTGTTAATTACACGAGAAGATGAATGCAAACCCGCACCTTTATTACCGATACATTCTTCTCTCTGTAGCGTGTCATATTGCACGAACCCATCCGTTCACCTGCTTTCAGTTCTAAATGGAGGACGATTCCTCGTACAGACCACCACAAGCTAATGTGTTGAAAGCTAAAATAAAGCCCAGACGTCCGGCCTGCATCCTTTGCCTGCCCTGAAGTCTTTTTTTTCTCAGAGGCTGAAAGAGAGCATCCCCTCTGTGGTCAATTCTGGAATATTCCAGAAAGGTCATTTGTTCTGAAGAAATTCTAGAACATTCCAGAGGGTCCCGGTGCCGCCGTCATGCACAACCAGCACTCTTAGGATCGGGGTGGGGGAGGGGGCCGTGAGAGCCCTTCCAGAGAACACTAAATCTAGTAGTTAGTCTTATGAGCGTTCGCAGCACGGGCCCACGGTGCTCTCCAGAGAGAGCTGTGACGAGTGACGGATCAGCGGCGCCATCGTGGGGTCCACCATAGAGGAGGTGGGGAAGAGCTTGTACCAGCCAATCACCATGTTTGTCAAATCCAGCTCCTCCAACAGGATGCGGGCCACGCCCATGAAGCATTTGCGATCCATCCGGCCGTAGTTTCCCCAAACGATCACCTGTTCATGACAAATAAAGTATTATGGCATCAAAAAGAACATTTAAACATTTCACAACCTTTAGTATATTTCAGAATTTCAATTTTAACTATTTTAACAATTGTAACTATATATATATATATATATATATATATATATATATATATATATATATATATATATGTAACATGTATGTATATATATATATATATATATATGTATGTATATAATATGTGTGTGTATATATATATATATATATATATATATATATATATATACAGCTGTATGTATATATGTGTATGTATGTGTGTGTGTGTGGTATATATATATATATAATGATAAATATATAATATAATATATGATAAATCATTTTAGAAGCATTAAGGAGCATTTTAAGGAGCTTTTTATTCATTTACAATGAAAAAGCACATCATATTTTTTCATATTAAAGTTTTACAAATATTTTTATATTACAGTTATGAGAATGGGGGGGGGGGGGTGCTTTGTCATGAAAAAAATGTGATGATACAAAAGGTCCTTAAAATAAGCTATATTTTCTTTAGGCAAAAAAAACCCTCTCTTTTATTTTATGTATATAAAACGTAATATAACGTTTACATTCTTGGCAGATTTTGTGTGATTCATCCATCTTGCAGCACAAACTGAATAATTAGAATTTCCAAATATGATAATGAATGTTTGAAGAATAACTTGGCCTAGATCAATCTCAAAGTTCCCTGAGATGCATTACATAACAATAACGAATGTTTGGACGGAGGACGCCACATACATCGGTGAACAAACACATGCAAATGATGTTTTTCCCGCCACCCGATGTTCCTGAACATCCTGCAGTCTATTCTAACCTTTAATGTTTGATGCGACGGGCTTTCATAAATGTTGTCCTTAGAAAAACGTCTAATTCGGAGAGATATGAAATGTTTCCCCCTATTCCTTCAGCGCCGCTAAAAATAAAGCGTTCGCTGCATCGCTGTTTCTTCACCGGTTCTCTCTGCGGTGGAGCTAAATGATGGAGGGAATGCGTGAGAAATGATCGTTCGCTGACAGAGCGTCACCTACAGAGAAATTACGCCAAATTGGAAAAGACTTAGAGCTTATTTTCTTCTTCATTTAAATAACTGAGCGGACAGATGCATCTGGAATGCTTGACACCTTAACGCAAACGCATTAAGAAATTCAAGTATTCTAAGGTTTATAAGGTTTTCTATTGCTCATACTTGCTAAATAACCCCTAATGCTTGAGCGATGTCTAAAAGATGTACCCCTAATAGAGTTTTGCACAAGCGACCCTCATTTTCTTTAATAAAAGGTAAAAAAGGGGTTTACCTGTACAACCTTTCCCTGTGGGCTCTCTGAAAAAACAAGGACTTGATTGTAAAGGGGGTCTAACGATTTCCGGACGGACTTCGTCTTCTTTTTGGCAATGCAGATGCCGTTTTCCAGAAGGTAGACTTTAATGTAGGCCGCTGAAAGGGAAGAAGGAAACAAAAAAAAAAGACACTAATTCAAACGGCATCCTTGAAATCCGCAAGATATTGAAGAGCCGCCGATTTAGACGTCTCCTTTCAATTTTCTCTCTTTCTTTCCGAACACACATGCTTCGCTTTTGAATAATGAAATGCTCGGATAAGAAAGGGAGAATAATCTAAAAGAAACTTGTGTGTTTGAGAAGCAATCTATGAACGTTTGCAGTCAGTTTTGTCCTCTGGCTAGATGAATGTAATCGCTGTATCAGTCTGATGAAGAATCACCTGGAGGGCCCTTAGATCCGGGCTTCATGATGAGTCCTCGAGCCTGAATGATCTCCACCTCCAGCTGTCCGTTTCTCTCCATCAGACCGATCTCAACATCTCCTGCAGACATTAACGGGTGCCAAGTGACATTATTTCTCTCTTTTTAATAGCGTACTGTTGATCTTATTATTTTCAAGAGTCCCTTTGTTAGCATTAGATAGATACTAGTTAACATGTAGAAGAAAAATCTAATCATAATAATATATTTACTAATATGTTATTGAAATCAAATGTACTTGGTCAGTTTTAATCCGTGTTAATGTTACGAATAAATGAATAGTTTGTTAATTGACATTAACAAATATGAATAAATACATAGTAATAGTAACAAATATATTGTTCATTTTTTTGTTGACATGCATGATGTTAACCGATGAGGCCTAATAATATTTTATAGACCATATTATCGTATTTTACTGTATTTGTAAGTCCTGGATGCTGATTGGTCGATTAGGCCAAACAGCTACCATATAAACATGTTCTGTTATTAATTACATGCCAGGGACTTTAAAATTACAGAAACATAATTAGAAAACTGATAATCATAATTATTTGAATTCTATCATTTACATAACATTTTTGGAAGCATCAAAATCTAATTTATTTTCATATATCTAATTATTTTGTCATAAAAAAAAAACCTTTTGACCAGCAGCTCTGACAATAACCGACCACTTGTTGCATAAAAAAAGTCAAGTTCTATCCCTTCAGTTACATACACTGTACATATCTAAAACAAATTATAAACAATATTCAAAGCAAAAAGACAGAGGCATAGGATGTTTATTTTATGTGTTGAAAAAACTATTCATTTAGGAACCATTGATTTTAGTGGACATCTATGTCAAAGTATTACATATTAGTCTATAAAACATGTTTTGACAGTAAATGTTAAATAATGCATTCATATATATATATATATATATATATATATATATATATATATATATATATATATATATATATATATATATACTATATATATATAATTAGTAAGTATCATAGACAGTTTTTATTATACATAATAATGTTATTCTTTCATTAATAACCACAATATTATGAACTATAGGGCAAGAAATAGAAAATAGAAAACTGAAAAGTAAAATAGTAATAATAATAATTTTCATTTTAAATACAAAATTCTTTATTTTCATAAAAGAAAAGGCCAAATTCTGTCCTGTTCACATACATGTGATGTATAAAAGCACTCACCCATTGAAGTTGTAGCTAGTGTCTGTCTGCCCACGATTTAAACCTTTCCTTGCATACATGACTGAACTATAGGGCTGATATTTAAACCTTTATTTAATAAAAGGCCCAAATTCAGGTCCCATCCCGTCCAGAAAGTCACTAAACTGGGCGTCTGATGCCAAACACATTCCACTGTAGTTCAGACTGCAGGGAAGAAACGGGGCGGTGTTACTGCATTTAGTCTGCTGGACCAAACATACACTGGTGTTTAATAATTAAGCCTGCTTTGAAGATTGACACTAGACAAGCACGTATGACAAATATACTCTTTATTCTGCGAAGGCTCTGTGATGGGACGGGATCGATGGGCGGAGGGCAAAGTAATGAAGACAGACAGCCTTTTAAGCCTGACAGTGAAGCTGAGCTTTGATAGCGCCGAGCGCTCTGCTGGAGCAAAGCCACGTAATCACACTGCTTCCCTGCTCCTATAGGCAGATTTGAGACATTCATCACTTCAGTGTACTGTATATGTGTTTCCAGGAGATGAGCCGCATGCTCTGTGTCATGTTCGCCCTCGTGACCTCTTGAAATAGGAGGTCTGGCCTTCATCTAATAGCACAACACTGACTGCCCATTTTTTTAATCAGCCTTCTGGAATGATTTTTCGGAACAACTTGTTCCTCCTAAAACATCTTCTAAGCCTTGAACTAAACCGACAAGCTCTAATACTAATCACTAAATTACAACCAATATTTCAAGTAAAATGACGAGTATTTTAAAGCAAAACAGACAATAAAACATAATCAAATTTGATGCATTTTATGATTTCATGAACACAATGAAAAACTCTTTAATTGAGAACTGAGTAGTGAGTACCAATTTTAATGAGCGTGTATGTGTGTCTCTGTATATATACATATATATGTGTGTGTGTGTGTGTAATATTAACAATATAATGAATTTAAGTATTCATAATCCATTATATTTCTAATATTTTTTAATACATAATATTATATATATATATATATATATATATATATATATATATATATATATATATATATATATATATATATATATATATTATTATTATATTTATTGCATTTTTACATTCCTAATTAATATATATAATATAATATAATATAATATAATATAATATAATATAATATAATATAATATAATATAATATAATAATAAAAATAAAATAGCCATATACCTGTTTTTCTCACTTACGAAGCAATTATCAAGCTCTTATTTTTCTTTTTATACATCATTTCTTTTTTACACTTTAGGTAGATCTTCATAGGAAACTGTCTTAATTTGATCTATCTACAGAGGTAAATAATCCCATATTGCTTTTTTTCAGGAAACAGAAGGCAGCCACTGGTGCTCAGATGAGATTAATTAGGTCTATTTTTTTTTTTTTTATTTTTTCACAAGATCTCTATTTTACATACAGAAACAGATGGTGATGAAGAAAGCATGCGTTCCTTTTGCAACCCAAAAAGAGGCCTGAGAAGGCATAGGGGAGGTGTGAGCAGACGTGAGCGAGTTCAGGAAACCTGTCTGATAATAGTCATTAGTCGCAGTTCTTTATTTAGATCGATTTTTATATTTATTTGGCTCTCCGTGCGACGGTCGTTCTCTTGTTCTCCTTTCTCCATCCCCATTCCTGCGTGTTTGTTCTCAATAATCCTCCACACTAATGTGGATGGATTCATAATTAATTTTCTTTCTGCGGTTTGACCTCGATTCTCTCCAGCGCCCCTCCACCCGTTCCCGGCTCTGTCTCTTTCGCTTGCCGTCTCCGCACAGGTCTATTTTTAAAATGCTTTTGGGAGGGTCCAGACAACCCTGATGCCTAATACTCAGACCGGGCATCCCGAGAGATGCCATTTTCATCGCCTCCTCGTTCTCTCGCTCATTTTTCACTCCATCCTGTCTCTTTGTCCCACGTCAATATCTAGTTCATCATTTAGTCTCTCGTCTGGTGTCTCTAACCGCTCGTCTCTCTCTGTGTTCTTCAAGGAACAGTCATCATTTACTCCCAAGCCTTTTGGAACACAAACCAGTCCATATAAGCCCATTACAAGCAGAAAAGTGCTTCATATAACTTATTTCCAAATCGTTACAATAAAAAAAAAAATGGCTGAATATATTAACACTTATTGTAAACAATGTAATGTTTTTATCCACATGATTTATACTGTATAACAAAGTTGAAAAGATGATTTATTTTATATGATATTATTTTATATACTGTATCTTATGCAGCATTGTATATTTAGGTTAGTATATGCTTACAGATTAATACTTTTATTCATCAGGAGAGCATTAAATTGATCAAAAATCGAATATCTAATGTTTAAAAATTATAAATAAAAAATAAATGCTGGTTATTTATTATATATATTGTTCATAGTAATTCTGAAAATGTGTATTGAGCATCCAAATAGAATAAAATTTATTTTAATTGCAATAATACTTCATAATTATAATAATGATACTGTATTTTTTTATTAAATAAATTTGGAACATCTTACTGGAAAATGATAGGCTTACATCTAAAAAAATAGAATATATATATATATATATATATATATATATATATATATATATATATATATATATATATATATATATATATATATATATATATTCTGTAGGAGTCCTACATTTTCTGTAGGAGACAATTGCAAAGAAATAATGTTCTTGAATATTTTAATATTAAATATTGTAATATTAAATGTTATTATTTCAAATAGTATTTGAAAAAAAATTATATATATATATATATATATATATATATATATATATATATATATATATATATATAAAAATAGAAAAAACACATGCACACATTATTATGATTAATAATATTTTTTAAAAACTTTTTAAAAGCACAATTTTAACTCAAATAAACTACATGTTAGAGAATATATTTAAAAAGACCTGAGCTGTACTTGACTTAAGCAGTTTTTTGCCACTGATTCTGCAAACAGCTTCCTGTCTGTTCATCTCATATGGCTTCAGAAGACCAGAAATGAGGCGTACGAGTCAGGGTTATTTTCTTCTTCAAAACATCTCCGTTTGTGTTCCACAGAAGAAAGACGCTCGGGTTTGTGGGTGAGCGGATGATGACAGAACGTTCATTTTCGGACAAACTATTGCTTTCACCCTGTTCCTCTCTCGTATGTGATATTTCATCACTCTATCTGGCAAAAGGAGAGTGATTATTAGTCACTGGCCCCTGCATGCACTGGCGTCAGCAGTAAACACACACGCATTACTACAAACGCTTCAGAGAGTGACAAATACACCTATCAGCGCTCCACGTATTACACGCCACATTCTTGATGTCACTCGAATAAACATTTGTCTGTGTTATGTGTTAATCATGGCATCTCAGTGCACTGCTCTCAATTGCTTTATATATCACTGTCTGCGCGCCGCTCTTCTGCCGCTCTGGTATTCGTTGCATGCAAACATTTTAAAACAGACGCTCCATTCCTGCATGCAAGCACAAGAGTTACTGTTTTCTGGAAAAAAGTAGAAGGTATGTGGGAAATGTTTATAGATATGAAATACAGTGACTTATTTTTAAATGTGATGGAGTTATCGTTTTAGCAATTTTTGGAATTATGATTTACTTTTCTATTTGCTTTTTCATTTTAGGTACATTTTAATAATTGTGTTTCTGTCTGTATGGTTTTTGAATATATAATTATATTTGAATAGATTTGAATATATAATTATATGTTACATATGCGTTTTATTTTATGTTAGTATATCAAGGACAATAAGGTATATCTCCTTGGCCACTAGCTGAATTAAAATAATAATTTTTATTTAAACTTATTACTACCCTAAAAGAAGGTGATCAGCAGTTTAATTATATTTATATCTCTCCTATTTTTTTCCTATCTTTTTGAGAATTTACTGAATATAGATCTCAACATCCTTATTTTCTACAGATGCCCCAAAAATTATTTGCACACTTAATAACGAATTTTATTGTATATGAAATAGTGTTGATTTTAATGAAGGACAGGCATTTGTTAGGCGTTAAATAAAAACCTCTAGAGATATACTTTTTACTTTTTGGGATGTCAAATGTCAAATCCGTGGTTATTTTTTTCTAGGACACCTGTGGGAAGTTGAGGGCATTTACTTTTGCACTATTAACATCACTGCATTTCAGTTTCTGGCTGTTTAAAATGCATCAAAATGATTTCATTCAGGACATCTAACATGATTATATTTTTGGTCCGTGCACCACGAGCAGTTCTGCTTTTGGAGTTATAATTAGGGCGTTAGATTGCTGCTTCCCGCTTTCTAGGCCATTCTGACAGGTCCATTACATAAATGTCACTAATGTGACCTCTTTCGCACTTCTTGCTCCCCAAATAAGACATTTTTACTGACAAAAGTGGGAGCTATGCGGGTCAGAGATGCAAAGAAATTCAGATCTTTGTAAGAGTACCAGAGAAAGTGCATCATTATTAATTCACACTATTTGTGTTTTAATGAAACCACTATAAACCATTTTCTGTAGGAGACAATTGCAAAGAAATAATGTTCTTGAATATTTTAATATTAAATATTATTATTTCAAATATTATTTGAAAAAATAATATATATATATATATATATATATATATATATATATATATATATATATATATATATATATATATTTATATATATATATACATGTATATATATATAATTATTAATTAATAATATTATTATTTAATATGTTTTAATACATTTTTTGTTATAAATCCCAATATTAAAAAATAATTGAAAAAATAAATATATATATATATATATATATATATATATATATATATATATATATATATATATATATATATGTATATATATATACATATATACATGTATATATATATATATAATTATTAATTAATAATATTATTATTTAATATGTTTTAATACAAATAAATCCCAATATTATTTTAATATAATATGCACTTAATATTTTTTCATATATTTGAAATGACTGATACATTTGAAATACATTTATAGTCAAAGGCACAAAGCCCAAAGGCTATTTACACAAATACAATATGCAATGGAAATTATCACTACACCGAATACATATTACAAAAAAAAAGTTGTTTGTCAAAGCCCAGACCGACAGTGAGTGTTTATGTAAAATATGTTTTACTCTGTTATGTATTCATGAAATGCATAAGATACAATGTAATATGGTAAAATATCCTCAGCAGTGGCAGCCAAAACTCAAATCCCCATGCTCCATAAACTGCGCAGTAATCCTGCTGAATTGGGCTGGATTTTACTCCCATGATGGAGCTACGCAGGAAGAGCATCCAACTACATTACGTAAGCTTTGCGGGGCATTTGTGCCTGTTCGTGAATATCTAATGGAGTGCTGGGTATTGGACAAAGAGTTTGAGGGAAAATGTATGCAGAACGGTTGAGCAAAACATATCGTTATAATTATGTAACAGAACATATTGTTTTGAAGTGAACTGCGAGCACATTTCAGAAGTTTTTGTCATTAATGAGCTGCTCTTATTTTGTCTAAAAAAAACTTTTAAAAAGCTTATATCATCTTGCAACTTTTCTTAGGCTTTCTATTTTAGCTATTGGCAACTGTAAAGTGTCTTCATTTTGAACCAAATATTTGTTTTGTAGAAAAATGTATGTACAATCTCTCTCTCTCTCTCTCTCTCTCTCTCTCTCTCTATATATATATATATATATATATATATATATATATATATATATATATATAAATAATAAATGGCACTGGCTTTGAAACTATTTAATATTCATTGCATTTTCTAATGCGATGATATAGTTTTAGGTCTAATGGTTGATAATTAATTTAATTATACTTTGAATTAAAATATTGTGCTAGTCATTGTTTTTATATATATATATATATATATATATATATTATATATATATATATATATATATATATATATATATATATATATTTTTTTTTTTTTTTTTTACTGTATCACTTTTATTAACTTTGTGTGTATTTTTTCATTTATTTTTCTTTTTAAAAATACCTGTTATTATAAAAATTCCTTTATTTATTTATTTATAGTTTATAGTTGTATGAAATGAATATGTTCATTGAAATGATAAAGTGATTTAGTTATTTTAGTACTTCAGCTCCAAGCTAACTAAAAATGAGGATTGTTGACTTGGCAACTATTTGAAATTAAATAATTGTACATTAAATAATAGTTTTTAAAGTTATGTTTAACCTAGTTAAAATAACCCTGCATTGTGACTGAGATTAATTGAAATGTGCAATAAAAAAATATTTCTTTAGAAAGTTACTATATATATATATATATATATATATATATATATATATATATATATATATATATATATATATATGTATATGTATATGTATATGTATATGTATATGTATATGTATATGTATATGAATGTTATTTTCAATGAACAAGAGTGTGTTTTTTGTTTTAGATAATAATAATAGCCCTGATTCAAACAAGCCCAAACCAACAAATATCTTCTCCATTTATGTATCCAAATTTTCTGGCACATTGGGATTAAAGCTAAACAGCTTTTGTCTTCCACAGAGCTAAAATAAGACTACATCACGCAAAACCCCAAACCTGTAGCTTTGATGTGACGCTTCAGACAGTGTCCAGATCTGAAATGAGTTTACTTCGACACAGAAGGACTTTCATTCAGAAAGAGAAAAGGTTTATTACCGAGGAGAGGGGTTTATATTGTCGGTTATGTAACTTATGGGAGTACCTCGAACCCTTTTTATTTATTGCTTGATATAAGATATAAGCACAATCTCTTGAGAGTTACTGGATGAACATCCCTGTTTCTAGAAAAATGTAATGCAATAACACATGCCATGTATCCCAAACCAATAAAACGGGAATGTGAGGCCTGAGAGTATAACTCTGATTCACAACCATCATATTTAAGGAGATTCTAGATTTTAATTTAGCTTTGTTAAATTGAAAATATGAATTTTACATAAAAAGACTAAGGCTGACTAAGATAGAAATAATATCTTTGTTTTTTGTACCTTTTGCTGGAATGAATGAATGAATGAATGAATGAATGAATGAAAGAATGGAAGAAAAATAGAAGAAAAAAAAGAAAGAAATACAGAATCAAGGAGGACAGATGAAAGAAATGAAGAAATAAGAAAGAAAAAAGATTAAGTGATTTTTAAATAAAATAATGCTGTAAAAAGATAGAAATATCTTTGTCTTTTGTACCTTTTGTTTGGGAAAGAAAGAAAGAAAGAAAGAAAGAAAGAAAGAAAGAAAGAAAGAGGAATATGGAAATAAAGAATGAAAAAAGAAGGACAGAAAAAAGAAAAGAAGAAAAGAAGATTAAATTATTTTTAAATAAAAATAATAAGGCTGTAAAAAGATAGAAATAATATATATTGTTTTTTCTACCTTTTGTGGTAAAAAGAAGGAAAGAAATAAAGAAAGAAAGACAGGAATATGGAACGAAAGAATGAAGAAAGGGAAAGAAGGCAAGAAAGGAATAAAGAAAGAAAAAGATAGGGATATGGAAAAAAAGAAGGAAGGAAGAAAAAAAAAATAAATAAGGAAGAATAAAATGAATGAAAGAATAAAGGAAGGAAGACTGAAGAAGATTAAATGATTTTAAAATAAAAACTAAGGCTGTAAAAAGATAATATCTCTTGTCTTTTGTACCTTTTGTTGGGAGGAAGGAAGGAAGAAAGGAAGAAAGAAAGAAAGAAAGAAAGAAAGAAAGAAGGAAGGAAAGAAAGAAAGAAAGAAGAAAGAAAAAAGAAAGAAAGTCAGCAATATGGAAGGAAGGAAAGAAAGAACTGTGTGGATGAAGTAGAATATATCCACAGAGGTTTTTCTCATCTCACTTCAGTGTAATGCAACACTCTTTCCTATTTTTATCCTCTCGAAATGTATCACCCGTTCAAACTGATAACAAACTAAATAACAGATTTGTCAGGCTTCTTCAGTTTGAGAGGAAGAAACCCGTATTGACCTTTATACATTCAAAGAGAGTCATCGTTGTGATAATGGTTTTTTTTTTTATATTAGTGAATGGGTGCCGTCAAAACAGCTGTTAAAAACATCACAATAATAATCAGCAGAGATTCAAACCAGTCCGGTCCATCAATGAATATCTCGCGTTGTGTCTGTAAGAAGCTAATCTATTATTAAGATATTTTAAACTTCAAACCATCACATAATACTGCTTTCTCCAGTGAAGTCATCTTATCAGAATCAGGAGTGAAATGTGCAACATTGGAACAGTCCCAAAACCAATATGTCAGTGGATTATTAATTATTTTACTCTGGATTATGGACCCAGATGTGATGATTGTGTCTTAAGAGTTCCTTACAAACATTTCACTTTATCAGCTGTTTGGACTCTCATTCCGACGGCACCCATTCACTGCAAAGGATCCATTGGTGAGTAATGCTAAATGCCAGTGAAGAAAAAAACTCATCTTGGATCTCCTGATGGTTTTCAACCGTTTTTGGGCGAGCTATTCCTTTAAAAGAAACGTAGTATTTATGTAAAGCACCGATGTATAATCACTTTCCCTCCGAGCCGTAGCTGTTCATGCTGTCCTCGATGGACTCGTGGCTCGCCTGCCGGACCGTTCGGCTGGGCATCTCCACGGCCAGCCCTGTCTCTGTGCTCCTCTGAATGCCCTTTAACCTCCGGCCCTCTGGGTCTGAAACAAAGAAAGACGGGTGAGTTCACCAAACCGACATCTTACTATTGAGACCGATTCTCTCATTTCAGCTTCATTTTCTGGGAACGTTTACTATGCAATGCATAAAAAATTGCGTTTCACGATCACACGTGCAAGATAGGATTCGTGTCTGCGGCACAAACTGTGTGGGGCGGGTTTTTGTGAAACATCCACGTTATTCCTGTGTTTCTGTCTGAGCGGCGAAGGCGATGGAAAAAAGCGAGTTCTATCAAATCCTCTCCATATCAGACTGAATAAAAATGTTGTGATAACACTGCCGCCAGGTAGAGCACTGGTTGTATTAAAAATAAATCCTTTGAAAAATATAATCTTCTTGTATAATTCAAGTATGTAGTGGTGCCTTATTGAACTCAGAAGGCTTAGAGGACAGATTCACAAAGCCTGGACTTTTCCTAGTAAAGGTGAAGGGGATCAGCCGCAGACTGATCGCTTTACTCGCCCATGACCTCATGAATATATTTCTATTCACAGAATGACTTTCGGTCATTTCGAAGCTGAATGTCATCTCATAATGGTTTTTTTTTTTGCATGCTCTTTATATAAACCGACATAAAACAATGTCCGCCACCCATTTTACTTTCTTTCTGAGAGGAAAATACTAATGAAACGTAGATTTTTTTTTTGTCTATGCTCGCCGAGGCTGTAGTTCCAAACCTGCATGAAGTTCTTTGTTCTGCCGAACACAAAAAAGGAAGATATTTCGAAAAAGGTTTGCTGTTTTGGGTCACCACTGACTCCTATGGTATTTTTTAAACTCTTTTGGAAGTCAGTTGTGACTCAAAAAAGCCTGGTTACAAATTTTTCCGAAAAACATCTTCCTTTGTGTTCGGCAAAACGAAAAAATTAATACGGGTGTGGAACTACTCGACAGTGACTAAATTATGACAGAATTTTCATTTTTGGGTGAACTATTCAAGCTTTTGTGCATTTAGACTCGTTTACACTGTTAAAAAGTTGGGTTTTAAAAAACTGCATATGACAGAGCATTTATGTGCCAAAAATCTTACTTCAGGTTTGCACAAGTTTTAGAGAGTAGTCGAGGAAGGAACTCCTTATATGGGCATTTCTCCCTGAGCAGACATAGACCAGAAAGACTGAGATCGAATCGAATTGTAAATCGTATCTTTCTTTTGTAAATATATTAAAACTAAAGACTTTTTGTAAATATGAAGGATGCTGTACTACTCTATAGGCATTCAAAATTAACATGAGATTAGGTGAAACTGTGTCCTCTTTAAAAATACAATAAAAATAAATAATATAATTAAATATTATTTAAATTAAATTTTATATTTATATATATGTAATTTAAAATATATATATTTAATATTAATAATATATATATATATATATATATATATATATATATATATATATATATATATATATATATATATATATAAGCATGTATGTATATATATATATATATATATATATATATATATATATATATATATATATATATATATATATATAAATATATTTATTCATGTGATGCAAAGCTGAACTTTCAGCGTCATTACTCCAGTCTTCAATGCTGATTTGCTACTCTCGAGAAACATTTCTTATTACTATCAAATTTTGTGGAAACTGATAAAAAATTATGCTTTTTTTTTTTTTTTTTAATAGATAGTTTTTAAAAAGCAGCATTTATTTGAAATGGAAATGTTTAATTACATTATAAATGTCGATTTTGATCAATTTATTGTGTCCTTTCATAAATAAAATTTTAACTTTAGAATTACACGTTTTTTATATTTTTAAAATAAACTTATGAACAATATTTTTAATATATTACGTCACCTTAATATATTTTTCTTCCTCTTGTCATAGATCATCAAATTATTTCTATCTTTCGGAGACTAGTACATATATTATTTTAAAGTTCGGGTTTTTGTTTAATGCAACAGCCAGTGAGTTTAATACATATACTTTCTGAATACTGCATGTTATCCGCTGAAATGCGTTTGATCCACATGAAAAGCACAAGCTCTCTGCAGTGATGGGAAAGCAGCCATTTTCACAGCTTTCTCTTGGCCGTGAAGCACATGACCTAGTTAGGCCATTCCTAAAAATACAGTCCTCTTTTGTCTGTTCCTGCATTTCTGGTGCGCTCGGCACATGCTAACTAGCATGTCACTGTAACCTTCCAAAACAGAACATCATGTATCAGGAAACGCACTAGAAATGCCAGGGTTGCTATGGGAGACAAGAGAGCGAGCTCCACTGCATCTCTCTCTCTCTCTCTCTCTCTCTCTCTCTCTTTAGCCTTTTTATGCGCGGCGAACATGCCCGAAAAAGTGATTTCACCTTTTTTCACAAAAACAACACAAAACAAAACAGCCAAATCCCAGAAAAACGTTTTTTTTTTTGTTTGTTTTTTTTTCATGTGGTCTTCAGAGACATGCTGCTGTTTGGTGGTTTCGGGTGAGTAATGAGCAATGGTAACTTAAGTGTCTTTTGCTTCATAGCCTACTTAAGTGCATTTTAGTGCTGCCGAATGATTAATCATGATTAACCGCATCCAAAATGGCTTTTGTTTACATAATATATGTGTGCTGCGTATATTTATTATGTATATATAAATACACACACATGCATATATTTGAAAATATGTTATTTTTATATATATATTGAATATTTTATTTAAAATAAAATTATATAAATATAGACATATATATATATATATATATATATATATATATATATATATATATATATATATATATATATATATATATATATATATAATGATATTTGGTCAAAATAATTAATTTACTTTTAAGTTAACAGTTTAGTTTTTTAAAAATAATTATTTATTTGGTAAAAAAATAATTAATTAAAAATAATACTCTTTCTCAATGCCTTTTCTTAATATTAAATACTTAGAATAAAATATTGGTAACCTAAATTGATAGCAATATTAATTGTTTTGATGCATGTGCATGATTGTGCAGATTTTTAAATATAAAATTATATAAAATTATAAAATAAACATTCATGACTTTTTACTTGAAGTACATTTGTAACTGAAAAGCAGTAGTGACTTAAACAAGTATA
Source organism: Puntigrus tetrazona (assembly GCF_018831695.1). Lineage (NCBI taxonomy): Eukaryota > Metazoa > Chordata > Actinopteri > Cypriniformes > Cyprinidae > Puntigrus > Puntigrus tetrazona. The sequence goes on from NC_056704.1 coordinate 25,592,585, forward strand.
AGCAATGATTTTTCTCTATAAATACTTTAATTATGTCTTGAGTAAGTGTGATGTTTCTGTTCCCTGGACATCTCAGCAGCGTTTTCTGTCAAGTTTCGTGTGACCACAAGAAGGTCTCAGCGACTGGATCCCTTGACAACAGATAAAGTATCTCATTTTATCAGTGTGACCGACGCTCATTAATCAAAGTGACGTTCATGAATATACAACGAACAAGAAAGAAATAAGAGGCTTTTCTAACAAGCCCTTTTAGCTGCGATCTCATCTTGCTTGTGGTTTACGACCTATGCTTGTCACTTGTCAGAGCGTCCAAATTTATTTCCTATCAGTTTGATTACAAGAACAAAGAGGCTTATAGAAAAACCTCTTATAAGACATAAGACTGCATCTTCAATGAACGCCTGTTGTTAAAGAATGAAATAGGAATTTAAATGCAAATAGGTGCATCGTTCGCTTAATTAATTGGCTTATCTATAAATACATTTTACAATTTTACAATTTAACGACACCGATTGTTTTCCATCGAGAGCGTTCAAGCGTTCAAGCTCCAAAACAAACCGAAAAATGTTATTAAAGGGTTAATTTGCTTTAAAAGCTGTAAAAAAAAACCCCCACCAGGAATATTTTCTTTTGTGCTTTACCAGAAATGAACGTATTTGTGATTCGAGTACGACCAGTCTCTTTAAGAGCATCGTGACTTGTCTCTAATGGACTGAGCACGTCCCAGGTTAACAGGAATAGGATGCTCTTAAATTCTGAAGATCATTAGGCCAGACATTGATCGTCATCTAAATGAGCATGTCAGTTTTCTGGTTTGTCCATGTTATTGATCATGCCATTACCTCTCATTACCCTAGCCTGCCTTAATTACCTATTAACTCTTTGATAAATCAGTAGCACTGGAGGCCTATTGATCTACAGTGATGTTGATTGATGCCTGGTTTGAGGCTATCACCTCAGTGCTCCCTAATCAGAGGCCAAACCTAACACAGCTTCTGCTTTTAAAGTAAATATCCAGACCTTTCTTTCGTGACAATTATCCAACCAAAGCACTGTCCTTATAATTACTTTTACTATAACTACTTTAATATGAAGCAAAATTTGTACTGTTGGCAAGAGTTTTTAATTTTTGTAAATTATATATATATATATATATATATATATATATATATATATATATATATATATATATATATATATATATATATATATATATATATATATATATATATTATATATATATATATATATATATTTTTTTTAATATTTTAAAAAGTTAAGATAAAACATTTCATACAACATAGTGTGAAACTTATACTTAATTTTTTTAAGTTTGATATGAAGTTTTCGATTTTTTCGATTTTTTAAAAACTATATATATATATATATATATATATATTATATATATATATATATTTATATATATATATTATATTATATATACATTATATATATATATATATATATATATATATATATATATATATATATATATATATATATAAATATATATAAAAATTTAAAAAAAAATTATATATATATATAAATTATATATATATATGATATATAGTTATATATATATATATATATATATATATATATATATATATATATATATATATATATATATATATATATATATATATACAACCTGTATAATTTGTTATACTGTTAACTTAAAATTTAGACTTTTAATGTTCAAAAAATCTAAATGGCAATTAATAATTATACTTATTTTGAAAAAATTTATTTTATTTTGCATGTTATTTCATTTCATTTTATAATAACCTGGATATATAATGTTTGCTTTTGGATGCTCAGATGCCTGTCAGCTCCACATATGAATGTGTTAAAATCCCTTTATAAGCCCTAAATACAGAAGTATTTAGCATGTGCTGGTTGTTAGATGAGAGCCCATCTGTTTAATCACAGTGGAGGATCTGATCATACACAGATGCATCCTTCTCAGCCAAAAATCATGCCAAATATTTACTCATATACTGCCCTAATTCAGCTCCGATGTTTTGCGTACAGGCTAAATGAGAAGTGATCTTCAAGAGTCAGGAGACACAGAACAGAGCGTTGATCTGAGCTATAAATGGATGCAAAAGGGGGGAAAAAATGACCTCAGAAGGTCATTTATCAGAAGCACATATATGAGAGTCATATTAATATACCTGAGATATTTCTGGGATTTTATGAGTTTGATTTTTCATACTGGAGCTTCAGTAGCTGCAAGAGTCTTTTCGCAGCAGATTTTAAATAAAACATTTGTCTTGTGCCTTATAATTTGAGTTATTTTAATGTTCTTCATTTAAATAAACACATTTTTAAATTATTTACATTTTTTGCTTATCAGTTTGTCATTGGTGCCGTCAATGAGAGCCCAAACCGGTGATAAAACACTGCAATAATTCACAATAATCCACACCGCTCCAGTCCATCAGTTTATATCTTGTGAAGCAAAAATGTGTGTGTTAGTAAAAAAAACTGCCCTGAAACCTTCCATATTTATTTATTAAAATATGTAAAAGCTTGTGGTGATGTATGAATATCATTAAAGAGATAAGAGTGCATATACCATACCATCCATTACTTAAATGAAACTCTCAGGATAAGCAACTCTTTGCCTGAAATACTTCCCCCAGGGTAATATATTAGTTTAAAACTGTACTATGCAACCACTCTGCCTTAAATAAGGCATGTCGTTTTCCTATCAATTATAAACCTTTTTTCTTTATAATATTGTGCGCTAAAAAATTTAATGGAAATGGAAAAGGTCCATTTTGAGGTCATGTTCACTATTTATATAATCAAATTATATTCATCAAAAACATTAAAAAAAAAAATATTATTAAGAGTTTAATATAACTGTTTTATATTGTAATACATTTTAAAATGTAATTTATTCCTATGATCAAATCAGATTTTTAGCATCATTACTCCAGTCTTCAGTGTCACATGATCCTTTAGAAATCATACCAATATGTTGATTTTATGCAAAAAAAAAAACTATCAATGTTAAAATCATATGTGCTGCCTATTATTTATATAGACTTATTCAGGATTATTTGATAAATCGTTCAAAATATTTTAAATAGAAATCCAGTGAACACACAATAAATATTTTTAATGTCACTTCTGATCATATATATATATATATATATATATATATATATATATATATATATATATATATATATATATATATATATATATATATATATATATATATATATATATATATATATATATATATATATATATATATATATATATATATATATATATATATATATATATATATATATATATATATATATATATATATATATATATATATATATATGCGCTAAATAAAAGCATTCATTTCTTAAAAAACCTGTGCATAATTTTAATTAGTAACCTTTTATTAGTATGTGTTGCATATTTAGCAGTTTTTTCTGCCATGTTTTTGTAGTTGTTGCACTGCTTTAGTGTTGATCATTTGCCAGAATGTCACATAAAGAAAATCGCGGCAATAAAACACTCCGAAACCGATACGAGAGTAGAGAGCAGAGGTAAACAAGATCAGAAAGCAGCACACGAGCCGGGCTCGAACTCTTACTCCCTGCACGTTCACCCCTGCGCCACAGCTCTGAATTAATTTCCTCCCAGAACAATGTGTCCATTCAGAATGTGGGCCGCCGGATGCTGTTCGAGATACTTCAGTCATAAAGTGTAGGCGGCGGTAATTGAGCGAGCGAGTGTGCGAAGCTTCAAACGGTCTCGTTCTGCGGATCTGCTCCGAGTGGCTTATATAAATGCTATAAAACAGTCGAACCATGCTGTGATTTACTACACAAGTCAACTGCTACTTAAACCGGTGTGCCTGCTGAACGCTTCTGTCAAGCAGCATATTAAAAACAAATGCGTGTTTGGTTAGCGTTTTCAATTATGGTCTTCATTTGTTTCAATGAGCGATTAGCATTAGTGCACACCTGTTATTTCATTATTCCGTCATTATGCAGATATAATTGTCATTGTAATATTATATTGACTCTTCAGTTTAACTACATTTCTAAGTGAATAAATTAATTACGGGAGTTTAAAGTTATTGGATGGACTCCCTGCTAGTAGGTAATGTGATTATTTTGAATGATGGTGAATCTCACGAAATATTTCAAGAATCATATTTCACCCCAAACTAAAAAAAAACGGTATATTATATGTATATCTTAGATAATTTGTTTAGGCAATGTTATATTTTGCATAAGTAAGAATGAAACCTAAAATACTATATAACGTTAATATAAATATATATATATAATATTAATATTAATATTAATATTTATTGCTGAGGATAGCTGAAATATCAAGTGGCAATGCAATGTAAAAAAAAAGAATAAATCATTGTTGTAAATAAAAAAAAAATTACTGATTATTTAAATACTTAAATCTTAATGCACTGTAAAAATATATATTTTATTTATAAAAATTTAAATATAAATTATTTTCTACCTCAAAATTGAAACCTTCATATCAAACTTAAAACAAAAAAAGTATAAGTATTACATTATGTTGTATTAAATTTTCTTTTTCAAAATATTTGATTATGTATCTATATATATATAATGTTTCTGGCCCTTTATGTGTGTGTGTGTGTGGCTTCATTGTTTCACTGTCTCTCTTACTCTCTCTCTCTCTCTCTCTTTACTTTTCATTTTGGGGTGAAATGTTGCCAGCACCTGTTTTTTACAACCACAATGATTATGGATGATCAAAATAAAAGTCCAGGACATTATTTTCACTTCCAGACTGTAGTAAAGGACATGACAGCAGGTAAATCTGAGCATTTGTGCTCAACCATCTGTTCTTGCGCCCGCGCGTCACTGTGTCGCTGTGCTTTCCGACTGTGTATGCCAACACAAAGGGTGCACACCAAATGCACCTGAACACTACACTACCAGAGGTCACGCTGGGGCAGAAAAGAGAGATCAATCAGTGCTGCGTTTGCACAAGAAACAAAAAATACTTTTGCATTGTGATAATATAACTATTCTTGGTGTGTATCTTTTGTCTTCTATTTTTACGTCTTTAAAATTCAATGCATTTACCTGAAAATTTATTTTTATTGTGTTTTCAGAAAATTAAATTTATGTGCATTTGGCATTTGTAGTGATGAGGTAGAAATAACACACTTTAACTTTAAGCAGAAACCTCTCTGTTCTATTATACATATATATATATATATATATATATATATATATAATATATATATATATATAACGTATGTATATATATATTTGAACCTTAACGTTTGTTTCAGATGCGTTTGCAATGGCGTCTGATTCTAAGCTGAAACTATTTTAGTTTATAATATAATATTAAATATGTTTATAAAAATATTTGGTAATACTTTGCATGAATCCTTCAATGCCTAATGCATTATAAAGGTATTAAGATCAAACAATTGTCAAATACATATAGTATTTGCAGATTCATTTTGCAGTGTGTGTTAATGCAGTATATTTTCAAAAAGTGTATGATATAATAGTTTATTGTATTGTATTGTTTAATATTGCACTGCAAATATTCATGAGATCTTACAATGCATTGCAAAGTGCAGTACAGAGGGCATAAATAATGCATTAAAGGTTTTTGATATAGCATTATGTGTATAAGGGGGGCTGAACATCTTAACATGTAGGTTTCAAATTAGAACAAAGAATTTCATATTCTTTCTGATGCTTCTGACGGAGACAATGAATGATGATTATGCGATGAGTCAGAAAATGCATCAGCGTGAAACAGGAAATTTCATTATCTGATTGGGCAGACTGTTGTCTTCACAACGGCCTCACGTGATAGATTTCTCACCCTGGCTGACTTTTCTCTTTTCCACTCGGGGAAAAAAACGCCAGATTGCTTTCTCACCTGTGCCTGATGGCTGGGAATCGAACAGCACTTCAGCGGCCATCGATTCGGGATCAGCACACAGACCGATGAGAATCGACCACCGCACACTTATCACGCTGACATTTTCTAAATAATTGAACTCGCGCCGTAGAAACAGATACGCAATCTGTACCATAAAAAAATGCTTTTGTGACATTTCCGAAAGAATGTAACATTTGATAAAGTGATGCCACTTCAGATCGTCTTTTATGATACGACTTCATAACCAGAACTATTTGAAAGGGTCCCGGCTGACGATATACTTGCAACAAAGAAAAAGGGTTTTGAGAAATAAGAACATTTTCTGAAGAATCATGAATGGTTTTTAATCTAAGATTTTAATGTTGAGATTTTCTGGCTGCTTTCTAGTGCTTGCTGCTTATATAATTAACTCATTCTTGAAGTTAGTATGCATTTATTTTTTGCTTAGTTATTATTCCTATTTTTTCAATATATTATTATTATTTTTTTAAATATATTTTCTTTTCTAATTTAAAACTATTAACTAATTTAACACGAAATAAGCATCAAATTTAAGACATCGATTTGGCTACGCTTTGCTTGAAATAACACTTCAGAAAAAAAATTATTTAAATTGCGAATAAAACATTTTTAAAAAATTTTTCTGGGGTTTTTTGTTTGTTTTTAGCTCATTTTTATATTTCAAAAAGATCTGAATCCAACCCCATTTATCACAGATTTTGTCTTTGTTTCTAAAGTTGATGCTTTTGTACAGATTTACAGAATTAATCATATTATATTCTTCAAAAAAGAAATTCAGTGAAAAATATTTGAATTGTGTTGATTAAATATTTAAATTTATGCTTAGAAAAATATCGAAAAATGAATTAAAACAATCTAAACTCAAGATCAAGACAAGTTCTCTAAACAAAAAAAAATAATACCTCGTTGTAACTTACGAAATATCCCAAAATTTGATTAGCCTACAAATTAAACGCGATTTATATAAAAGTGTTAAAGGCGACGCCAAGATTTTTCAGAGCGTTTTTTGCCCTGATTTTAAAACATAAATATCCTCCGCGTCACCCTTCAGCAGCTTCTTAAAACCGAAGCCGTAAACACACTCCGATAATCGGCGTCAGCATTAAATCTCACGCGCTCGCATAGACACGCTGTGGAGACGGATGCTACGAGTATCAATCATCCTGACCTCCTTCTATCTTTTCCTCTGTCCCTGATTCACTACGCTCTTATGCAACACCGAATGCACGCCTGCCGCCGTACGACATCTCGCCGATGCCGTGCGTGTGTTTGTTTGCGAGTTATTTTGAGCAGCGGCATCAATGCGGGACCTGTCAGTGTAGGAGGGTTAATAAGCCTCGAGACTTCAGAGCGTTGGCTTTTCTTCGGCAGAGATCTGTTCCTGCGCCGGTGGAGAGGGGGCAGAGACATGTTGTGCTTTGGGATTCTTAGTACACATTGCATCAAACAGAGCTAACAGCAAACGGGATATGAAAGATGAAGTCTGAATGCGCCGAGACAAGCGGTGGGAGGCAACGTTGGGTCTGATGGGTGTCGCAAAGGCTCCGGGCCCTTCGTGCCGACGTGGCCGGGGAGCGAGCGTGTTATATAGGTGTCGAACCCACCTTGTGCGACTGTTAGGTGAAATATTAAGACAGGAGGAAGGAAAAAACAGCCTGAAACTACGACTCGGTTGGGAAAGCTAATCAAACACTAATCAAAACGTGCCTTTCTCAGTTATTTCTGCGATCACACGGTGATTTGTGTTTTTATCTCAGAAGAGCCCTGGAAATGTGGCTTTATAGCTTTTTTGTTTGCTTGACCGTAAAGCATTATAACCTGCAATTGCTGGATTTAATAGATAATATTAAGGTTGATAACAAAATCGGTTAGCTTAGATTTTACTTTTCAGTGCATTAAAATATATAGCTGTTTTTTTTTTTGGCTTATGCAGACATCATTTCCTCAAGATCAGGGAAGTCTGGCATCGTTCGAATGGGATGTTTCGCAAGTTTCCAGCAAGTTTTTCTGATCTCAATGAATGCAGAAAAGGCTGCGCAATGACAACATGAAGTCCAGAAACTGTAGGGTAACCATTTATCACTATTTTGACTCAAAAGCCTAGTATCGAACTGCTTTTAATAGCGGTTTGTTATTTTATTAAAATTGAAGAGAATTGCAGTAGCGTAGAATACTACAAAATTCAACAATTTAAATGCGAGATAATTAATAAAAAATTGAAATTAAATTAATTTAAAAATTATATATAATAAACACAATAAGATGAGTAGATGTATAAATGCATGTTAAATAAAATAATATTAAATAAGAAATAAAATAAATAAATAACACATTTCAGATCACATTTTCACTTTCAGTGAGATCAAAAAATATCTGTTGTGTTGCATCTGGTTAGGACATGTGTTAGACTGGATGGATCATGTTTGAACAAAGATGAGAACACAGCTGTCTTGTTAGAAAGTGAATTGTAGTCATTAATGACTCATTATTTAACAGATCTATTAGCCGCAGACTGCTGCAGTCGCCTCTCTGACAGCTTCAGTTTCGTACGTGTTTCAGCATGAGCTTTTTGAGAAAACACAACGTTTAAGAATTGCAATATCTGCCATGCATTTTTAATAAAAGAGAAGATCAGTTGCAGGTGACTTGAGATGTATAACACGACCGAAAGCCCTTCACATCCAGCACTTCTCTTCTGAAATAGACTGACAAAGACATCATTAACTCCCCTCGTTCTTCTGATTAATGGATCCGTCCGAAAAGCATTAATATCATACGGGAGTTCATTTTTTTCACGTGATAATTTCGCTTCTATAAATGTGGTCAGAAATGTCCCGGGGTTTGAGCAGTGAGTAATGGGTGTTATTACGAAATCACTGGCGAGTTCATTTATTACTGCGTTTGTTCCCCTTCTTTTGTAGAAAACCGTTTTCTTCATCTGCATGTTCGTAAACAACGGGTTCAAACTGCTGCAAACCGTCGCGAATGCTGCGCCAAATACCAAAACCCAGAAAGCAAACTGCAGTTTGCTTAGTCTTATTTGCTGTTAAATCACCAATGCATTTGACAGTCGGCGATAGGTGTTAAACTGAAGCACTTGCGATGTGTTCGTTTGTGTTCCAGTAATTAGCATATTCATTAGTGCGATTTGCATTGATTAAGTTGATTTATGCAAGTATGCATCAGCATAAAAAGAAGATTCGGTGAGCTGATTAGTTAAATGACGGGCCTATAAGTCTAAGAACCGATAACGTACACTATAAATTCAAGCAAAAGACAGGCCATGCACAGTACAGCCTACAATGCAATTCTTATTTAGCAAACAATATTGCATGATCTACATCCAATAAAGAGTAAAGTGAAAACTGCAGATGCATATGAGGAGCGCTGCATGTTACTTTGAGCTAAACCAGCTATAACGTGCATCGTTTTTGTTGTAAGTGTGTGTTTGTGTGTGATGCACACATGTTGAACGAAGATGATCACCAGCTAGGCACAATCTTTTTTCTCAATACTAGTCTCTCTCCTGCAGAGAAGTCTGTAATCAGGCCAAGGGTAGAGAGAGAGAGAGAGAGAGAGTGTGTGTGAGAGCGTGGGTGGGTGTGTGGATGTCTCGGATAGACGTGGCTGTGTAAAAGGTTTTTTGGGTGAGTGGATGGGAAAAAAAGGAAACGAGGGCGATCAAGAAAGGAAGAGAGCACGCAGGGACAGAGAGAGAGAGGAGATTTATAGCATGCCTAGACTAAAAGCACTTGGGAAATTATGCAAAATTGCAGCTCAAAAACACTCAGCAAGTAGCGCACCGAGCAGTCGGAATATTTCTAATGAGCGCTAAATTAACGCCGTGATGTCTGCTGATGGATTTGAGACAGACATTAACCTGCAATCAGACGTTGTTTGAAATGAGCCACAGCCGTACCTGGAGAAAATCACAGCTATATTAGCATTTGAGTGTCAACGCTGTGATTAAATGCCTTCATTAATAAAAAACGCCTGTCTGATTAGAATGCCGGCTGAAGGAAGCGTTTTGTGTGCGCATATGCACGTATTCATCATAAAGATCGGTTGTTTTAACATTTCAGATTGCAGATACGGATTTCGAGTGAGCCAGCGCACCATTTTCTTTATTGCATGTCGAAAGGAATAGTACGACATGGCCTTTACATCCGAACCACGCTCATGGCATCAACAGTTTGGGGGCTTTGGCACCAAATAATTGCTGCAATAATGATCCAAATGAGCTCCAAACCCACAGGATTATTAGCTATGATAGTTGAATGAAAGCAAACTTGCATATTCACTGGAGTAACCTGGTGGTAACCATTTACTCAACTTCATATCATTTAAAACCTGTATGACTTTCTTTTTTTTTACATGGAGAAACTGTTATTTATCAATATAATGAAAGTCAGTGAGTCCTGTGTTAATTTGTCCCCTTTTGGCTTAGATTTTTTTTTTAAAGAAAAGCTTATTTTAAAAAATAATAGCTCATTTTAGGTTTGAAATGACATACGGTTAAGGAAATTATGACGGCATTTACATTTTTGGGTCAACTATCGAATCTCATGGCAATTCGTAACTATTTTTCATTTTGGCAAATTGGCAGCTTGTTTGTATGCTTTCATACAATCTGCCTTCGCTCCACTGATGGTTATGTTTAGGGATGGACATTCATGCTTACTTTTTTCTTAAAAACTGTTGCTGAGTCTTTTTTCAAAGCCTGCGCCCTCTGCAGGTCACACTTATCCACCGTATGTCATTAAAGCTGCCTCAATTCCAAAATGTAAGAAAGAAATGACAATAATTTAGGCCTCACAATAAATAACAGTCGAAAGACACATCCTTCATCTTTGTATGTGGCCGACATGCAACTTCTGGATGGCACAGCCTATGAAATGAGACACGGCTTGTACGTTTCCGCACAAATCCCATTGCACAAATTTATCCGAAAAAGCCACTGTTATGTTTCCGAACTATCCAAATGTGGAAAACGACGGTGAAATACTCAAATATGTCTTGTGGGACTCGAACCCATAACCTTCCAGCCCAGATCTTGACCCACAAAGCCACATCTCAAACCTCAAAATTTCAAGCCTAAGCTTTACTACTAAAGCTACTGCTACTTTACTACTCTAACTTCCAGGTGTCACAGCTTGCCAGAAAGCCCACATCCTCGGACACACATATACGTCCACTCACCGCCATCGTCCTCATCGAAGGAGTTCATGCAGGGGAAGTAGATAGCCAGGGCCTCAAAGGAAGCGGACAAGCTGATGCGACTCTGCGAGCGCTCCATGTAAAGGCCCGGTGTAGGTGCCGGCGCCGTGTCCGCCGGCTTGGGCAGGCGCGTCTGGGCATTCTTCACGCGGAGCACGGCACGCGGCGTCTTGGCTAACTTTCACCGGCCCCTTCGCCAGCCCCGTACAAGATAGAAAAACAAGCGGCAAAGCACCTTCGTAAGTCCTCGTGGACCTGGTTCGGCTTCAAGAATCCTGTCCAGGTAAGATGTCCAGAGTTTTTGGTGTCTCTAAAGTCCTTATTTTGTTTGGTCTCCGTCCAGGTCTTCAGGACAGAGAATTAGGATGGATGGAGTCTCATCTCAGAGGCTGATGTCTCAGAGCTGTGCTGGATCTGCTTCAGAGAACATGATCTGTTGCTTTTCCCTGTCTAGCAGGTCCCTTACCGGGCTGTGCAGTGGATGGACGGATGGATGGATAGTGTATACTGCCGTTTGTCTGTGTGTGTGTGTGAGAGAGAGAGAGAGGAGGAGAAATGTAGAGAGAGATGGGATTGTAGAGACAGACGGATAGAGAGAGAGAGAGAGAGAGAGAGAGACGGGGAGAAAAGGTTCTTACTATTCTAGCAGTCTGGGGCTGATTCACTTCATTCAGCGCTGAGCTCTTTGTGGAGACAAAAAGTGGGAGGAGACACCCAAGAGCTGTTGCTGGGATTCAGGATACTGGCCAATCACACGCCGGATGTCAGGATGTGGGCGTGGTCACCGTCTACAGGCACAATAGCTGTGAATATCTTTCATCCTTCACAGACATCGACCGTCTCGCTCTCTCTCCGCTAACACGGTGAAGTGGGAATCTTGAAACACTGGGAAGCTGATAGATTTCAGCCCATGTTTGATTGCAGTATGTTTTTGCTTCTGTCTTTCCGATCAAACCCGACTGTAAAGCAGTAAATAACAAATTCACCAGAAACCGCAACAGTTGGCTATATATTAAGACGTATTAAATCAATAATGTTGTGAATATTCATATTAACCGTGAAGAAAAGTAATCTAATATTAAAAGAAAAAAGAATTTTGAGTATTTTATAGATCATAATCCTTTCTTTTAGTGAACACTCCCTGTAAATGTATTTCATTAATAATAATAATAATAATAATAATAATAATAATAATAATAATAATAATAATACATTTTAACTTTAATTAAAAAAACAATTACTGAGTAATGCAATAAAAATAAAATAAGATTTTCTGGAAAGCTTAAAAAATAGAAACGTAACAATTTTGTGTCAATTTTATTTATATAAACTTTTAGTTTTTCTGTGTTTCAGTTAACTGAAACTAATTTGAAGTACTAAACTGGTATAAAATGACTTAAAGTCAAATAAAAATAATAAAAAATTATGAATATGATAAAAATAAATCAAACTAAAATTAAAATGTAAACTGATGTAAAATGTAATAATAGATTAGCCTAATGTTCCCATCCTTAGGATCTTTAATATTTGAGCAGGAAGTCAGCAGGTTTTATGTTTTTCAAACTGAAAAATGATAGAAACAGCATCAACAAGCAGGAGTACCGCCTTTGATTCAGACATTGTATGCTGTGGATTACAGTACAAATAAATAGCAACGCAACAACAGTAAAACATTTCTCAGTGAATAATCTCTGATGATTGGCAATTTAAACTCAGCCATTGACAGCACCTGTGGGCTTCAGCTGTATTTAACTGACAATATTTCTTAGAAGCGGAATAAAAGAATGACACCGCTAGCTGAGAACAGTCATCTTCTGTTAAAGACGCATTTTGTCTTCTGTGTGTCTGGCAGGAGAGTCTGAGAGTGTGTGTGTGTGTGTGTGTGTGTGTGTGTGTGTGTGTGTGTGTGTGTGTGTGTCTGAGAGGGCTGAAAATGTCACCTGTGCCACCTCAATGAACAATCACAACTCTACTGCAAATAACAAACGCAGGAGCATCACTCATAGTTATGAATGCCTCATAACCAATGCTGACAATCTCGCTCTCTCTCAAAGTGCATCCTGTCAGTTTTCGTATACATTTAGTCTTTTTTATATGGTTTAACCTCAACAGGTTTACCAGAGTTCATCAAATTGTACGCAAGATTTTGAAGGATTAGCTAGATTTGTATATTTTCAGAAGGGATTGCTGTGGTTGTTATGTGATAACTGATGTGTATTTGCAAGTACCATGGTACATCATATTCAAATAGCAGAGTATTATCATCTGTATCGTCACAGTAATGTTTATTAAAGGGAAATCAGTATCTTGGAGCATTGTTTTTATTGTTAGCATTAAAATAAAGTTCACATAAAATCAATTATAAATATTAAAAGACTAATTTGATGTGTTGTATTGGCACTAAGCTGTAAGTTAAAATGACTAACACTGAAATAAAAAATGAATTAGAGCAAAAAATAAATATTAAAATTATTTGAAATAAAATAAATGTAAGTAAACGACTAAAACTGAAATAAAAAATAAATGCAAAATGTAACATTAAAAAAGCAAATAGTAAAAAGCTTTAAAAAAGTTTTGAAAATATAAAAGTAAAATAAAATATTAATATTAATGCAAATATTAATAAACAGTCTAACATTGCCTTTGAGTACCATTGTATTCCACTTGGGCCCATCACCACACACTGATATGTAATTTATCATATGGATTATTATAAATAGTATGTATGTGTGTATGCATGTAATTATGGTGTAAAAATGCACATTTTCTGTTAGGATGTGAATTGTGATTATATAGGTTATAGTATTTATAGCACTTAAATAAAAAAAGTGTCTATTGAAGGTGTGTGTGTGTGTGTGTTTGAGTTGTCTTGTTCACTGCATTAGCCAATGGCAGTAGTGCTGGTTCTTGTTCAGTGCTTCACTGACCTTTTACCATGTTGTTCCATCTACCAGCGGGACCCTGGGGAAGGGGCCGTCTCACGGTGATGACATCTTAAGTGCGAGACACCAATGAAACCTGACAGATGCTGAGAGTAAAAAGTGAACACAAGCTTGTGTGTGGACGAGAGAACATAGAGGAGGAAGAAAGAGCGGTCAGATTAGGGCAGGATTGTTCTCTTCCTTCCAGAAACAACATGTACTTGCAACAGTTGACACCCCTTCTGTTCAAACCCATGGCAGAAATCCATTAGCATGCAGTAATTATTCCAAAAGAGGGTAAGATCATTGTAATGTTTTCCTGTGATGTCCATAAACCCCCTTTGCACTATTATGACTAATTTCAACGACATAGCTAAGTTAAATGAAGCTTTTCAAAATAATACACAAAAAACTATAAAGCAAATTGAACGTATTTGATGTAGATTCTTTTAAAACTCTGGGAAGAACGTTCTAACGAAGGTTCGAAGTCTTTATGAATCATTAGTTTTGCATCACTTCAAACAGAACGGGTCACGTGATTTCCCCAAACATATTTGTTTTCATATTAAAAAGGACTAGACTACACGTTGTAAAGATTGCGTTAATTGTAACGCAACATTTCAAGCGCTTCAAAACAGTGAGTGAATCATTTTGTAGAGCTATTTGTTGAATTGACTCGACTTTGATCCAGACTCTGATATATTGATTCAGTCCACTTTGGTTCATAAGTGACTATGAACCAGCTATTTGAATGAATCGTTTTAAAAGATTCAATGCCTCAGGACTCACCGCGTGAATCGTTCTAATGACTCAGTAAGACGAATAGACTTGTCGTTTCTTCTATCGATTGAATTTAACATTAAACAAATAGACGATTGTGTCATTTAGAAACATTTTTTTTGCTGTTTAGTAATATATATATAAATATGTAGTTTAAGTCTAAATTAATGATGCTTGATGCGATGATCATAACATATTCGAATCTATTTTCCTGTTCTTTAGCTGATGCCTGCCTGCACAATCCAAGTGGAAGAAACAGCTTTTCCTGCAAGGAGAGCACATACTTTGGGATTAGAGACATAACAGCAGGTGACAACAGCAGGTTTATTTTTTCAGTTCAGCGGCTTCCTGTACAAACACATCATCCAGTATTATCCCGTCTGTAAAAATAGAAATGTATAGGCTATCTGAAACAGAACTTTTACCTCGAAAGCATAGGCGGATCGAAGCAAATCAGTGACTAATATATAATCTGTAAGCAAATGGCGCAATCAGGATAATCTTCCGTTTGCAAGGCCCCCGGATTTTGTGCGAGCAGCAATAACTTTGATGTCAGGCTGCAGAACGGATCATTTCAGGTGGCTGCATTGCATCGGGGAGATGTTTGAGCACGTGACTGCCTGAGATACAGACAGGCACACACGTGTTGAGGATGTGTTGCTCCACGTTCATGAGCTGCATTGAAATTCTGGGTTGCATGATGGAAGGATGAGAGGGCAACGCTTTCAGGTTTTAGTGTCCATTTGTGAAGGCTGAGAAAGCATTGTCTGATGCCATTAAAGCAACAGTTCACTGAAAAAAGAAGAAGAAGAAAGAACTCACCCTCACGTCTCTCCAAACCTGTATATGCTCTTATTTATCTTTGGAAAGGAGACTCTTTCGACATTTATCTTTGAAGGAAGATGAGACTCTTTGGTCCCGATTTGCAGCTCTTTTGCAATACTTGAAGGAAGATGGAGGAACGGATCGTTTTCTCACGGTCTGAGCTGCAAGATTTTACTGAAGATACAAAATATTGTCAAGAACTGCTAATCATTGTGAATGTAAAAAAGAATATGATGAATATAGATAGAATAGAAATGGAAAACACATAGAATGGCAAAAATAAATGGAAAATTTAGATTAAAATTAAAAAGTATTTATTTGTATACATATTCATATGATTATATTTAATATTACATATAAAGATACTTAATATATAAACATTTTTGCAATGCAATTTAAATGCAATTAATCTTTTGTCATGTACTATTATATACGTAATATATAAACTGTGTTAAATGCAATGTCAGAATAGATTTTAATAGAACACTTTAATAAACTTAAGGCCGTTGTTGAGACAAATTTGAGGTTATACTTCTTTTTGTTTGTTTTTTAAAGGGACAAATCTTGAAATTAGGCCACAGAAACTCTGACCTCCGTTTAACCTCATTGCAGCCAATATGAAAGAGATCTCATTTGCCGTGTTTCTTCTCTGTGGAGCAGGGCGGTGTGAATGGCCTATATCTTCTGGTCCAATTGTCTGCATTTTTTATTAACATGGCGTCTCATTCTGAAAGCAACTTGTGAAAGTGGAGCTCAACTGCCATCCAGGTCAAGCCGATGTGGGCCAGGAAGCACTTTTAAATTTGCAGACTCATTTTCATCCGCCGGCATCTCCGTTCAGAGCGACGGCCCGCGGTTTGCCAAAGCTTTTCACACTTTAATTACTTAATAGTGCTTCGATAAAGGCAATTACGGTAAATATATGGTTATTTGATTAAAAAGAAAGAGGCCCTCGCGCACACGAACGCAAGTGATTGTCTGGCTCTTTTTGGGTTCGTGTGCTGTATCGAAGCTTTGCTTGATCACATCATTTTAGCAACCAAGCGAAAGCGCTCAGTCTATCACAGTATTGCAAAATCCACTTACCGGATTTACAAAGCGCCGTGTCCACAGGCCAATCCCTCTAACAGCTTTTAATATCAACATAGTGCTACACGTTTATCTCTCTTTCTCTGTCCCTCTCTCTCTTTCTTGTTTTCCTAATATACGCTAACTTCCCCTCACTTAAGCCCTTCATTCTGCCATTTAACTTCAATCGGAGCGCGTTCGTTGTAATGTCATGCGGGTCGCCTCAAAATTTCGGATTTACAAATGCGCAAAAACCTAGCGAGGTAAGATCCGGGATTAATTCCACAGATTTATGTTATTCCCTGCATGGCGAGCCTGCTTCGGCGTCTTAAAGGGATAGTTCACATTTTTTGGTTTTGTTTATTCTATTCGTGTCCCGTACAACGTAGATTTTTCCAAATATTTGTGCGCCGAACCCGCATTAGTCATGCCTGTCTGAAAAAAGTTTTAGACTTTAACGAACTGAGGCTGACAGACGTAAACCCACCATCACGACCGTGGCTGACTGATGCCCACAAACATGAAACAGACGGGCGCTCTCCACAGGAAGTGGATGCAATAGGCCAACCTCGATAGACCGTCTCAGGCCGTGTGGCATTTAGAGGCGCTTAGTTCAATGAGTCACGGGTAATTTCAGGTGTTTAATGTATATGCACTCGGCGGGAGGTGTGACATCACAGATCTTCTCATTCACGATGCCAAACTGAACCAGTTTTTGATTCGTGGTTTGTAAATATGCTAAATTTACAGCCATTCTCAGTCGGCCTGCCTACTGAGCACACGGCAGCTCCAGGTTTTGGTATTTTAAGAGAGAAGTTTGACGGCCCTAAAATCCAAATCAATCCAAATCTGAAACATTTCGACATCTTCCATTCAAATTACCTGCTCTTTTGTAAATGGACTGCCATTAAAATAAAAATCCTCTTTGTGCTGTCAGCGTCCCAGTGTCTCAACAGATAAAACCCTCTTAAGCTGTCAGTTATTGGTCCATGCCACAGACTTTTACATAAAAGAAAAAAGCAAAAGAATAAATGCATATTTAAAATTAAGAATATTATGCAAAGGAAATATTTTAGTTTTGCTTATTGCGACTGAAGGTATTTACTGAAATTGTTGCTATATGCTGACTGTTTGTTAAATAGGCAAGGGCCGGTTTTTTTTGTTATTTGTAACTAAAACTATTAAAACATTTTTGATATTTAAAATAAAGCTGAGAAAATATAAATACAAATATTAAGTAAAACACTAAAACGAATCGCTAAAGAACTATCTGTTTTTATTGAAATGCATGGAAATAAATCCATTTCAGTAAGAATCTCTTTCCATGAAAACAGATTCGTTACATATGAAAGGGACGATTGGGCACAGTTTTAATTGAATTTAATTTTGGGGAAAAAATTGTGTAAGTAACTACAAATAATGCTAATAAATGGTGAAATTGTAGCTTGAAATTATATTAGGAAGCTAACGCCCAAACGCATGTGCTATATTTGCTTATTTCTGAAAGATATATTTCAAAATTCACAAATTCGTTGATTGTTCTTGAGAGTTCTTTTTAGTTATTCTATTTAGTTTTTCTACCAAATCCTTTGCTTTTCTTCCTGATTCCGATTTTCCAAACCCCTATTATGTAACAGCTTTTTGTTTAGACCCGCATCCTTTCAGTTATTGAAACACAGCTTAATCCGCAATCCTGTTGGCTTCACCCTGATTTTTTACGGTAATTCTCTAATCTTGTTATGTTGATGGCTGTGTGAGTTGAGCAACATGCACAGATGTAATCTAGCCCGTTTACTTCTGCTGTCTGTTATTGTGCTGTTTCCAAGGGTACTGATGGTCTGAATGCTAGGCATCTCATAAAAAAAAAAAAAAAAAAAAGCTTCGCGGAGCCGCACACTGATTCGCTTGATGTAGATTTGAAGCAGCTCCTGCTCTAAAAACGGTCCTGCTTTTAGGACACTACCTTCGGTTGGCACACGAGAGACACACCAGAGAGTCCCCTTCGTGTCGGCCTATTTAAACACGTCCTACGCTGAACTCAAGACTGGGTTACACAACACATCTGGAAGTTAGTCAGAGAATGTGTTTATATGTGGAACAAAACTGATAACTGCTCAGCCATGCACGTAAAAAAAAAAGCATTTGCAAAAATTTATTCATTTTTTTTTTTTTACAAAATTATAGTTTTTCAAATTTTATATACAGCGTGCATCAGCTCTAATGCACTTAATAATAACAAAAGAAGTTTTTATGAGACCAATAAAAACATTTGACTTGAAAATAGTGAAAAATAAGCTTAAATACTGCATTTAATGTCAAAGAATTTTACCACAAGATTTTAAATTAAGCTTCTCCCAAAATCTGTTTGGATGTAGTAAAACATCTAAGTAACAGTTTGCGTTTTTTTCTGTCACTGGCCGTGATAACTTTAACCTTGCAATCGGGATTAGGCATACAATAATGTCTTTAGCATCATTCAAAATGGACTGAGAATTGAACAAATAGCCTGTATTTGTGTCAGCTTTTCTGGTGGTTATAATGCATGGCTTTTTTTACCACATGAATGCTTGTCAAAAGCAAAAATGCTATAAAGTGCATGCTCGGGCATTCATTTTTGCAATCAACGCAGCAAAATTAGCAAGAAACAAGTACTGGATATAATTCAGATGAGCCCGCTGACTTTCATTATATGGACAAAAAGAAAAAAAGGTTAAAAGGTTAGTCGTAGCTTTAGAAGGACATAAGGGCGAGTAAGATAATAGGTTTCATTTTTAGGAGCGTCAGTGTGCAGCTGTAGTAGAGCGCGAGTGGATCTGTGCAGAAATGTTCTGAAGTGCTCCGCCGTTAATGCCGAGCAAAATCAGTCTTTATCAAGCTCTAATGTGAGTTGCTCCAAAATAGGCTCAGACCACCTGTGTGTGTTTACATGTGCAATCAGTGCTCCTCTCGCTGAGATCCACCGCGCCGCAGGACAGCAGCAGCTACTCACTTCCTGTGGATAACACATTTGTGAAGTCAGGTGAAAAAATAACTCTCGCGCTGCAGTTGAACTTCGGATCTGTACATTTAGATTTGGAAGACATTTAGAAGACTATTCAAGAATTGGAGTTGGACCCAAGAAAGTAAAAACAGTTTTACATTTCTGTTCTTTTCGTGAATTCGAAATAGCATGCTTTTACTATTTCTGCCATTTCTAATTTGCCAAAAGTAGAGAAATGCGCTGGCAATATGCCAAAAGTAGAGAAATCCTTTGGCAAAATTACCGCCTGTTTTTGCATATAATCAACTACTAAATATTTTGTAAACGTTATTGGTCAAAATGGTATGTTTTAATTAATTATTGGTCAAAAACGGCCTTTAATGAAACTGATAAATATACATATGTCTTATAAAGATTTTTTGGAGCTAATTTTCAACTAACTGTTAATAAGTTTGGGTCTGTGCTAAAATTACTAAAATCAAAATAATTGACCAGTAGTAAATATTTTTTCTACAAATTCAAGTTTTGTAGAGATGTTAAAATAATGAAATAATACTTCTTAAAATAATAACAAAAACTCAGTTGCTAAAACTCAAAACGAAAACAAAATAAATAAAATAAAAAAGTAACAGAAATAATTTAAAAACAATACAGAGAAAGAATGAAAGTGCCTCCTGGTGTGTCCCCGAGCACAACGCCCACAAATACAGAGAAAATAGTTGTGTCTAGCCTTACAATAATGAATTAATAAGAGGTTGAGGATGAATAAACTAAAAAGTAACAGAAATAATTTAAAAACAATACAGAGAAAGATGAACATTGTTTTTATCTGTTTCTCCTCCGTCTCTGCCATTACCTTCAACGTTTACAGAGGTCATCACCCTGCAATCAGGTGGAGGGTGTGTGTGCGTGTTTCTTGTCATCAAACAGCGCAAAGTAATTAAATAGGTACCCAGGAGACACAATTCTCCAGCAGAACGAAATGAGGATGTCTCTGCCGATGTGTCCTTGTAACATCTTAGGTGGAACGGTGGAAGAAAGCGAGCGAGCGAGAAGGAGGGAGGGAGGGAGAGGTACGGCTGCATCTGGACGTTGAGCACTTGCTGATGTTGTGGGATTTGGGAGAGGAGCTAACATAAATCATTCGGCTGTAATTTGCACTTACTCCGGCTGTCTACAGTAAAGGTCAAGCGCTCTCTCTCTGTCTCGCTCTCAGTGTTGGTGATAGTGCGAACAAGAGTAAGGAGAAGAAGCTCTGCTTTCATTAGATGCTGTCTGAGGTGCAGATGTTCCAGTCTGCTCTCATTCGACTTTGGTTTGTCTGTGAGAACCATTTTCATCAGCTCCGTCTTTACCTTCACATCTCTTCAAAGGTCTATCAATCAATCTATCTATCTATCTATCTATCTATCTATCTATCTATCTATCTATCTATCTATCTGTCTGTCTGTCTGTCTGTCTGTCTGTCTGTCTGTCTGTCTGTCTGTCTGTCTGTCCGTCCGTCCGTCCGTCCACCCACCCACCCATCTTTTATATCTGTCTCTGTCCATCCATCCCTTCCATCCATCTAACTATCTGACTCCATCCATCCATCCATCCATCCATCCATCCATCCATTATATCTGTCTCTGTCCATCCATCTATCTATCTATCTATCCATCTATCTATCTATCTATCTATCTATCTATCTATCTATCTATCTATCTATCTATCTATCTATCTATCTATCTATCTATCTATCCATCCTTCAATCTATCTATCTATCTATCTATCTATCTATCTATCTATCTATCTATCTATCTATCTATCTATCTATCTATCTATCTATCTATCTATCTATCTATCCTTTATATCTGTCTCTGTCCATCCGTCTGTCTATCTATCTATCTATCTATCTATCTATCTATCTATCTATCTATCTATCTATCTATCTATCTATCTATCAATCTATCACAGTCCATCCATCCATCCATCCATCTATCTATCTATCTATCTATCTATCTATCTATCTATCTATCTATCTATCTATCTATCTATCTATCTATCTATCTATCTATCTATCTATCACAGTCCATCCATCCATCCATCCATCCATCTATCTATCTATCTATCTATCTATCTATCTATCTATCTATCTATCTATCTATCTATCTATCTATCTGTCGTCCATCCATCCATCCATCCTTTATATCTATCTCTGTCCATCCATTCATCCTGACTGGAAGTTGAACGTCTTTAGCCCGAGTGTATTTGCTATGAGTGACAGAAAGCTTGCGTATGTGTATGAGGTGTTTGTTTATATATACTTTAGTATACAGTATTATGACTTTGTTTTGGTTTAGAAGCAGAAAGCAGTACAAAACATTTGATTAACATGAGCTTTGTGCAGCTTTGTCCGCAGATAATATGTTTTTCCTGTTTGTTTAGACATACAGGAAATCTGTCTTCACCAAACACGTTTACAATAATGACCGAATTGGACCAGCTGGTTTGTGCACGCAGACAAAATGCACATTACTCACAGACACAGCAGAATCATGCATCAGACTGACCTAGAAAACTGGAAAGCCACCATCATCCTCTGCCTCTACACAGGAATGTAGCAGCCACCTGCCCTTGACATGAGCAAAGCACATTATGATCATAGAGCTCCATTAGTTCTGTCACTCCACCCTGATATAATACACACTCACTCATATGCTTCTACTGTAGACGTGACAGCTGGAGTCATTTTTTGCTTTTTGCATGCAAGATATGTCATGAAACAGTTCAGACTAATAATGAAAAGCATGATTTCTGACAGTTTGCTTACAAATCATATGATATCATGAAGTCTGAATATTTAGTAATATCTACAATAAAGTATACATTATTCCAATTTATGGTAGCATTAAAGAACAAGAATATATCTGTAAACCCATTATTTATTTACATATGTCCATATCTATATTATTATTATGTAATATTATACATACATATATATATATATATATATATATATATATATAGAGAGAGAGAGAGAGAGAGAGAGAGAGAGAGAGAGAGAGAGAAAGAGAATATTGTTTAATGTCATCTAATATTTTGAATATCTTGTTTATTATAGATATTAATTAATAAATAATAAATCCACTTGCAACAATTGATTTTAGTTGTTAATTTTAGTCACATGTAGTTTTTAAAATATATAGTTATTTTCCACAATTTAAATACTGGTGTATTTCTGATATGTGACCCTGGACACAGGGGTGTTTACAGCAATAGCCAGCGATACATGTTATGGGTCAAAACGATGGATTTTTATTTTATCCCAAAGAGCATTAGAATATCAAGTAACGATCATGATCTATGCAAATACTTTGTGCATTCTCTGCTGCACATATATCAAGTTGCACATTTTTTTTGTAATGTTCATTGCTAAGAACTTCATTTGGACAATTTTAAAGGTGATTTTCTGAATATTTCGATTTTTTTGCCCCCTCAGATTCCATATTTTAAATTGTCGTATCTCATCCAAATATTGTCCTATCCAAACACACCATGCACCAATGGAAAGCTTATTTATTCATCTTTTGAGATGTATACTCTCAATTGGAAAAATCGTGCATGGGTGTGTATGTATGTATATATATATATATATATGCGTGTAGAAATAGAGCTGCTATTGAAAATGATGACATGTCAGTGATATGATGTTGCAGCGTCAGAGAAAAGAAAGAGAGGTGTCAAGGAATATGCTTCGCCATACGCGCTTTCACCTGAGTGTTATTCGCAGCAGATGCTATATGTCTCACAAACACCTGCTAAGGCCACCCTCTCTTGTTCCCGTGGTAACCTCATTTGTTGGTGCCTGCTCACCTACTGGGTCGGTTCGAGCACATCCAAGGACAGCGATGCATGCAGGCTGTCTCTGTTTACCAGGGACAACCAGAGTGAGAGAAGCAAATAACGCAGCCAGCTGTTTCCCACCGTGGGCCCACTACCTGCTGTAGTGTGAATTCATTTCAACAGGACATGCTGAGTCAGAAAGCAATTTACAGATGACTTCCCACCACTATATATCTCCGGGAGGGCTGCGGGGAAGGAGTGTCTTATGGGATAAGCATTGGAGATTTAGATCAAAGATGGATATGTGTAAATAAATTCTCCATATTGCCTTCAGGGGCTGCTGAATATTTCATTTTGTATCTATTATTCTTTGCGCTGCAGAATCAAAATTGTGGTTTTGATGATAAATGATATGATACTGTACTATCCTTCCTATGCGTTGCTGTAGATTTATAGTCTAATGCTTTAGTTATAAACTAAAATGCTCTAGCATGTATTGATGACATGCGGCGGGTTCTAGATTGAATAAGGAGAAAGACAAGAATTTTTTTTTTTTACAGAACTACACATTAACATTAACTTGACTTGTTAAAACAATATTTATTTTCACCTTTGAATAATATTGGTCTTGGTCCCCATTGACTGTAATATGGACGAAAATGCAAAAACTGCTTGGCTACCAACTTTCTTCAAAATATCTTCTTTTGTGAAAAACCCAAACTCATACAGGTTTGAAACGACAAGAGGTTGAGTATATGGCAGAATTTTACAGTGAACTATTCCTTTAAATGCCCCTTTAAATAGGTGAACAATCTTTTTGATTTGGAGTAACATGCACCAATAAATTCTACACAATTTTTGTATTCAGAAAGAAAATAGGGTTCTTTTTTAAATTCATAGTATTATATCTGACATATACAGGTGTATTACTTATGATATGCAGTAAGTTCCAGTTGAACTACAAAACAAACTACTAATGGAAAATAAATAAATACATGTTGGTAATTTTTAGTTCCCATTATGATCCATATTATATACAAAAACACAATGGAAGTCAATGGAAACCTAAACTGTTTGGTAACCAACACTGTTTAATACTTCTCCTTTTGTGTTTTTGAGGTTTGGAATGACATTTAATTGAGTAAATGTTGACAGACCTTTCATTTTTGGGTGTACTGTCCCTTTAAAAGCCTGTTTTGATAAGTATTGTTTGTTCTTTTAATTGTTTCTTGTTTAAAACAAAATGCACAGATGAAATCTTCAACATAAACCTATTACATTCAGAAAGAAAATGTTTAGTTTTGAATTTATGTTGCATATTTTTAAGTAATCTGATTCTTATATCAAGAGTATAGATTTATAATGTGATGACTTGTGCAGAAAGTCTCTGTTCCTCGCTTCATTTGCCAACCACAAGTTCTTGGCACTCATTTTAAGAGCGCCATCGGTTTCCTCCAGTACACATCAACCTAGATTGCTGAAAATGGAGCAGCCTGCTGCCAGTTAATATAGAAATTGGGGCTTCGAGGGCGATGCTGTGTCTTTCATATCCGATATCTTCAGCTAATCATTAAACACAGAGGATGAAAGGACAGACTAAGTGTGTCAAGCATCGGTTCGCATCCTGAGACAATCGTGTTAAACAGACAGCCAGTAACTATGCTAGACCTGGACTGAAAGTGAAGCACACTCCCATTAGTTAATCGAAGGCAATCAAATGCTCAGACTGGAAAGGAGATGCATTTAGAAAACAATCATGATTTTATTCGTGCTTTTTTTCAATATTCCTTGGCACTTATCGATCAGCTTGAAGTCAGTTTGTCCATTTAGCATTTCTTGCTCACCTTTTTTGCACGGAAAATCCTGGAATGCAACTAATGCAACAACACACACAAAAAAAAATACAAGCTTATGAACATGCACATTCTAAAATGCACTGTATATGTTTTTTTGTTTTGTTTTTTGACATATAATGCATTTGCAGATATTTGATATTTCAGATACTTCAAAGTGTAGTGTTTAATTTAATGTGTCACTTGCCATTTCTTTGTTGGCTTATTTGTAAAATTTACTTACAATTTTAGTACAGTTTCGGAAACAAAAGTTTCGGAAACAGAAATAACTGGAATCATATGCCAAAAAATGACATATGCTTTGACTGAAATGTAAGCCATTGATCATGCAGAAATGCAAGAATGCAGTAACACCCTGGCAACCACCTAGCAACCACTCAGAACACTGAAGCAACTGCATAGCAACGTACTGACAACCACAGAGCAGGCACCATTCCTCTTTCCTTCAGAAACTGTACAAATCTAGTTTCTCATTCGTGTTTCATGCTGAGATGATATATGCCACTCTGCTGTGCTTTGCTCCTTCCTTTCAATTGTTTGGCTGTCAGTAATGCGTGTTAATTTCTATCCAGGGAATGATTATGTACTAAAAATAGCATGCTACCATAAAGACTATGCCTATATCATGTGGTAGTATAGTTCAGTTCTTTCTCTCCGTGCATAGTAAAGAATCCCCAGCTATCTCCATTATGTAGCTGAACAATCAATGTGTGCTATTGTCCAAGACTATTATGTTCGCTCTTCAACATGAGAGGGATACAGTTGCGAGGCACTGCATTTCTTGAATACGTATTTAACAGCCCTGAATTTCTACCAAGAGGACTGAAGTAAAAAGGTTCTGATGTTTAAATCACCAGTATCCTCCAAAATACATAATCATAAATGAGTTTTTATGTTTACTGAGGGAAATGCAGGTGACTGTGCAAAAGCCACTGATGGGGGGTGCATTGTGTATTTTGACAAAAACCTCACAATGATCCAAAAGTAATCCATATGACTTTAGTACATCAGTTAACGTCTTTTAAAGTGAAAAGCTGCATGTTTGTAAGAAATAAATCCATCATTATGGTGTTTTAATTTCAAACCATCACTTCTGTTCAAAATCAATAATAATACTGAAAAAAGTCCATCTTTCACATGAGATACATTTGTTTAGAACAGTGCATGTTTCTCTCCTGATTCAGATAAGACAACATTATTTGACTCCAATTTTAATGAGTCAAAAGAGTTTTTTTTAAATCATGCTGCTTTTGGCTTCTCAGGATGTTAATTGATGGACTGGATTTAATTGTGGATTGTGATGTTTTTATCAGCTGTTTAGACTTTCATTCTGACGGCACCCATTCAGGATCCATTGGTGAGCAAGTGAAAAAAAGGCTCTCTCCAAATCTGAAAAAAACAAACAAACTCATCTGTATCCTGGATGATGAGTAAATTTTGAGCAAATTTTCATTTTTGGGTGATCTATTTCTTTTAAAGTTATGGTTTTGTTTTTGTCAATGGTATTATCAACTAAAACAAAAACTATTAAAAATGATTTTAGGTCATTGGAATAAGCTTACATATTATATCAATATTAGACTTAACTGGAAAAATATTTAAAATCGGAAATGTTGGCTAAAATTCCTATATATATATTAATATAATTATAATATATATATATATATATATATATATATATATATATATATATATATATATATATATATATATATATATATATATATATATATATATATTGAACACTGAAATTGAACACTAAAGCTTTCATAGTATATAACTAATACTATAATAGTGCTGGTTTGTTTTCCTAACCCTAAAGTATAAATAGAAGTATTACTGGTGCTTGCCTCAGTCATATAGCTTTTGTGCAAAGCTTTCATTAACACGAACAACAACACATACAGCGGCGTACTGTATGTCTTTGATTTATGAATAGGTGACCAAGTCAGCATCAACACAGCTTCTATTGCTTAACAAATAAATCTGCTTGAACATGCCTTAAGCAGGTCTGCACAGATTTCCCTGGAGACTCGCAGCTATAGATATTATTCTCAGGTCCCTTCAGGGAACATAGACACGTCACTGTACGGCAGCCTCTTTTGTACCGGATTATTTCAAGACTTTCCATCAGGCAGCCAAAAGAACACTTTTTTCCCCACATATATATAATTTATATCAACATTTGTCTATTAAATAGTTCACTAATTTTAGGCTTCGTAACGTATTGAGCTTCTTGTATATGAAAGATAAGCTTAGATTATTAACGAGCATTCGTAATAATAATGGCCGTGTTCAGTTCTTTAATGCTGTCTTTTTCAGTCATCTGGGTTGCTGTCCCAAAATAACCCAGCCTCATTTCGGGCGTGAGTCATACATGATATATCATCACTGAAAAGCTTTGAATCGGTTTATGAAACGTACTCACTCATGGCAGTATCTGTTTAATTGAACACTAAGTATTCTTCACCAAATACTGTGATAAATTAAATCAAATTATTCACGCGCCAAATCTGGTTGTTCTACATTGAGCAGAATGTGGTCACTTCTCATATGCACGCGTTAAGGTACAAAACAGACATTAATCGGAAATATGCATCAAGGAAGATGTACTTCGGATTCACCTCTGTGTGACCTGGCTTGAAAGGTCAAAGGTCATCCTAATAATTCAATTTTAAATTGATAAAGTAGACAGGCTTCTTAATTGATTACCGGAAAGAAAACATTGATTCTGTTTGCTACAGATAATCAGACAATCACTGGTATTGATACGCCATGCTTTCCAATCCAGGGCTTACGTTATGTGTCATGCTTTGAGTTATAAAAGCATTGAACCTCTGACAGCGAAGACTGAAAAGCTTTTTATGTGAGAAGGCGGACGCACGAAAATCAAAAACTTTAAATATGTTTGTGGCACAACACAGATCTCTGCGTGTTTATTTTAATTGCACTACACATAGACGTTCTCAATACGGCATCTATTTCTTTTTAAGCTCTAGTAGTAGAAAAGAAGATATGATAACATCACTTTCGTTCATCAACAGACTTGATTATAATGCATGACGCCT
The DNA here is from genome assembly GCF_018831695.1 of Puntigrus tetrazona. Classification (NCBI taxonomy): domain Eukaryota; kingdom Metazoa; phylum Chordata; class Actinopteri; order Cypriniformes; family Cyprinidae; genus Puntigrus; species Puntigrus tetrazona. The sequence goes on from NC_056704.1 coordinate 25,621,062, forward strand.
ACACGAGCAAACCAGCCCCACAAATGCAAAGTTGCGACGCTATGCATTTTTGTTTAACAAATGAAAACCTGGTTAGGTCATCATCGCTGTGACTTGACATCATACCATTGTTAAAAATGGCCTAGATGCTAACAAATGCCATTTGCCTTTAAACAATACTAACCACAACGAGATTGAGCAGCCTCTGCTTTTTCAGGAGTAGACTGTGGTTCCTTAAACCTGCAGACTTTATTCTGTCTGTGTCGTATAAGCCAATGTAAAATTTAACACAAACTATAGCAAGCAGCAGACTGACCTGTTCGAGTGGCTGTAACTGTAGAGATATACACTACACCCTACTGGTGACTTCTGTGCATCACAAGCGCTGACAGGCTTGATTTGGGTTATTAAACCCTGTATAAATGTGCTGTGTTGCATTTTTGGCCTCCTTTGATTCGTTCGTATGTGTTATTATTGTAGATTAACAAATGCGTAAGACTAAATCTATATGGAAAAAATATTTTTAAATATTTTCTCATGTTCTGCTGTTAATGTCAAATGAGCATATAGTAAAAAAGGATATTTAAGATTCTGATTCTGCACTATTTCTAGGTCACTGATCAAATAAGCTATTCAATGATGCTGATTATGTAACTTTTTCCATCAAAGCGCAAGATACTCTTTGAAACGATATCAAATGTGACCCTGGCTGTAAAAGTCTTTTTTTTTTTGTGATTTACTGTTTACTACATAGAATCATCATTCATAAGGTAAAGAACATATTTAACCTTTACTGAGTAAGGACTGAAAATCAAAGACTGAAATCAAAGTAAAATTAATGGTTGAAATAAAACTTTGATGCTTGTATCCCATAATTAGTTTTTGAGAGTGGATTTTATATAGAGGGTTTATTTTTTTTATAAACCAATTTTTTTTTGGAGAAATCAAATTGCATATATTCATTGTCACTGTACAACAACAAAATGAACAAAAGGCTAAATCTTACTTAAGAAAATTTTATGATGTTTAAAAGTACTTAAGTGTTTGCATATGCAAAATATTTTTACTATTAATATAGTAAAAAAAATACATAAAATGTTACGACGTAAAATTAGGAATATTCTAGATATTAAGCATTCTGTGCTATTGACATTGATCGTGATTTTTAGTACAAATGTATTTATTGCTATTGCGTTATTTATTTGAATAAATACCACAATTTTCACTTTCTTTTTTTATTTTAATTATTCATTTAAATTAGTTTTCCTATCTGTTTTATGCGATGACTTTCTTCAAATGTTATATACTCTTTCTGGCATATGGCCCTTTAGTTGCATTATTTTTATGTGTGAAAACGTGATATCTACAGCACAAATAATAATAAAAAAATGTTATTATGACGAAAAACAGAAATAAAAACGGAAACGAGTGTTACAATGATCGTTACAAATGTTGTGTCTGCTGTAGAATGCGGCTGCATCGGCGGAAGGATGAATCATGCGCGCGATTAGAGCGTCTGAGATCGAGTAAACATCGTCTTCTGTTGTTGCCGTTTTTATTAATCTCACAAGCTTCCATTTCGAATTCTGCAAGCTGTCGAGCGCCTCCTGGCAACGGTTGCTATGGCGACTAACTACGTCACGCACGACTTCGGTTGCCATGGTCCTTGTGACGTGAGGGACCGTGTAAAACGCTGTAGGAAACCCCGGACGGCGGTTACCGTGGATACTGGCGGGGGGGAGGGGGGGAGTTTAGAGGAAGCGGAAGTGTCAGCGCAAGCGGAAGTGGTACTGCCCTGAATACCCCGAGCAGCGAAACGGAGGACAGCTTGATACTCCCATCGTTAACAGACACAAATCAGGACTCGAAATATATTTAAATGTGAGTTGCGTTGCCCGTTGAGGTCGCTCGTTTGATATTATGAATGTTGCGGGTGCATTTTGCTGTATTGTTGCTCTTGTAAGCCCCCCTCATCATTGTCAATGGCGGAAGGTGTCTATTGTGGTTTGGGGCTGGGTACAAGGACTTAGGCCGAGGCGGGCGATGAATAACGAGCATTGCCGATTTATTTCCGATTACGTCCGATTAATTTTAGAAGCTCGCCGTTCCCGCACTTTCATTATGTAAGAGCGCAATCAAAGTAGCATCGCGCCGAACAACCCTCATCCGAACGGGAGCGATGGCCAGCGGCTCCCGCTTCTATTTAACGCCCGGCCGTCGTGAAAGCTAACCGGCTAACTAGTTATTAGTATTACACGCCGGAGGAGTAAAGCGAATGCTTCCGAACCGCAGTTAGTAACGGTTCAATTTAATTCGGCGCGTCCGATTCAATTCCACAAGGGAATGCGAGTGAGAGGGCGTTGCATTGGAGGCTAACGCTGCTAGCTTGAGCGAAGAGCCTCGAATATGCTGCAGTGCAGTATTGGCGAGGTTATGCGCTTCGGACGACTCAAACGTATAGTTTTGGTATTTCGAAATGCGTTCGAGCTAATTTACTGACACAATGTTGTGGGTCGCGGTCGTTTAAATCGCGAAACAATCGCCTCGAAGGATGGCGGACTTGTCGTCAGGACGCGTCGTGAGGGCCTATGTAAATAAATCTAGCTCGACACCAGATTATGACATCTACTAACCGTTAAAACTACGCGTTTTAACTAGTACTCCAGCCCTCCTCGGCCACGTCAGGCAGCTGATTAACAAGCTGGCCCGTGTTTGCTGGTCTCCAGGACCCGAAAGCGCTGTGTTTACTCGCCTGACACCGTTACCTGTGGTTCGTGTTCAGGCGGAGACATCAACGCCCTGGGCGTTGGCACTTATACACGGATTGATAGCTGACAGGGTTGAAATTCTCTCTGTGGCCTGCTAGAATCCCGATTCCACGTCGGGTTCCATGACCTTGCACAAAGGTAGACAGGACAGTTGGATAAATGGAATATTAAGCAGCAGCAGCAGCCAGAGACCTGGGGTTATTTGTGATATAGACTATGATCTAGTGGGTTTGGTTTAGACTTTGACCGGTTATAATACACAGAGGTGGATAAGCAGCGGCGTTTTAGGAATAATCATTTTGACCTGCTTTTTAATTGGGTTGTATATTTCAGAAGTCCTGAAATCACTGCATCAGGCCAGTGTGAGCTAAAAATACAGCTTGATTGTCATTCGGTGCGAAGAACAATTGTTATGCGCTAAATGTAACCTCAAATGAAAACAAGTTATGGTGGTCAGTCGTATATTTATTATTGCTATTATTGTGATTACGCTATTAACTATGGGTAGACCTGGTTAGTTATGCATGATCATTTTAGTAATAAAAAATGGCAAAATAAAACACTATTTACAGTGTCAGAAATTTTTAATGGCAAGGTAAAACAAATGCTATAACAATAATATTTGGATTAAGCATTACTTATCTTTATCTATACATAAGCCTGGTTCGTTATGCAGAAATGCATTGTAATATTTAATAAACAATTATACGGCAAAATACAACCCCTCAACTTTTTTTCATAGTTTTGCCTTATTTTTAAATGGATGCTTTCTCATACATTTAATCACATTATACCAAAGTTTGAGTTGTAGCAAAAATAATGGTGATCTTAATGTAATTCAGTTCAAGAAAGAAAAGCAAAAGCATTATGTTGTATTGATATGGGGTTTTTTTCATACTTGGAAGACTAGTGCGAATGCCGTTTTAGTGTGCAAAACTGCCTATTTTCAGAGCAGACTAGTCAATTAATCAGTCTTAAGGAAGCCCTGTTTAACTCACTGGTTTCAGGTAATCCTCTTGTATTGTCATAACATCAGTGAGTATTATAACCTCAAATGGGACTTTGCTGAGGTTTTTGACTCTGATGATTCACAATGCATTGAGACAAAGTCTTTGAGACAGTCACAGAATGACCGCCTTTGCATTGGTCCTCTTACGTAATCATTCATGGGTAGCCTTCAGTATGACTTAAATCTTTGTAAGTCCCAAATTTAATAATAGTATCTGGTGCAGGTCAAAATAGGCATCAACTTGAAAGTTGACCTCTTTACAACAAAAGGAGGTCAGCCAGGCTCACTAAGCGACTCTAAACTTGACTTAATTTTGTTACATGTGTACAGACTGTAGTAAAAGGAAAAGCAGCTCACCAACATGCATTTTGCACCTTTGTGTCATGCTTTTGCAGTTGCATCATGGACAAGAGCGACCTAGTGCAGAAGGCAAAGCTCGCTGAGCAGGCCGAGCGCTATGATGACATGGCTGCTTCTATGAAGGCCGTCACGGAGGGCGGCGTTGAGCTTTCCAACGAAGAACGCAACCTGCTTTCCGTGGCTTACAAGAACGTGGTGGGCGCCCGCCGCTCGTCCTGGCGCGTGATCTCCAGCATCGAGCAGAAAACGGAGGGCAACGAGAAGAAACAGCAGATGGCGCGTGAATACCGTGAGAAGATCGAGGCTGAGCTTCAGGACATCTGCAACGACGTGCTGGTGAGAGACGTGACGTGTGAAGAAAACGTTTGACAGTTCGAGAAGTTCCACCCGATTTTAATTTGCAATTATTTTTAGTTCCGAATTACAAATTTAAGAGTATTAAAATTTGTGTAAAATTTGATGCTTTTTTGCAAAATCTAGTAGGCTGCAGCATTTTAAAGCATTCTAGTATTTCATACAAATCAAAAGAATGGCTCTTTTTAGCCAAGATTTAAAAGATCCCCATTTCAAATTCCAAAAATGTGCATATTTTTATATCGCAACACTTTATTTTTACGGTTACGCCTATTAGTTGTTTATAAGCGTGCATATTACTAGAATATTAGCCATTTATCAGTGCTGATTGAGTAAATAATACTGCCTTATTCAACATTACCTTGTTTTACATATCTAATCCTACCCAATACCTAAACATAACTACCTTACTAACTATTAATAAGCAGCAAATTAACAATTTATTGAGGGAAAAGTTAACAAGCGTTACCTATTCTAAAGTGTTAGCGTGTATATTTGTTAATTGGAATACAGTTGTTTCTTTTGGAACGCCTTTGTTGTTTCAAGATTGTTCTGCTTCAGGTGCAACGCTTCATATGATTGATGCACTTGATATGTTTGTTTTCACTTAGGAAGGCAGGTCATCGTATGGTTAGAGCAAAAGAAATCAATTTTATGTGTAACGTGACACTGCTCGTATGAAATATGAAATTACGATTGATCCAAAAAGGCACGCTTTACCTTTAAGGAAATAGTTTTTCTTCTTTCTGACGGTCTGTTCTTTTCATTTATTCATATATTAATGTTCATAGCTTAATGCCAGTCTTTCCTTTGTTCTCTCAGGGTCTCCTGGAGAAGTACCTCATTCCCAACGCTAGCCAGGCAGAGAGCAAAGTCTTCTACCTGAAAATGAAAGGAGACTACTACAGATACCTGTCCGAGGTGGCATCCGGAGAATCAAAGAAAAGTGAGCTTGTTTTCTCAATGAAGCGAGAAGGACGTTGCCTAAATATTAATTGATCTGTTAAATCTATTTATCGGGGTGATGATCGGAACCGATGATGCTTAAGTTTAAGGCCCAGTCCTGATGCAAGCGCGGAAATATTCAGGCTGTGATGTAATGGTCGTGAATTTGATTTGGTTTCCTCTCAAATTACAGCCACAGTGGACAACTCTCAGAAGGCTTACCAGGATGCATTTGAGATCAGCAAAAGGGAAATGCAGCCAACACACCCCATCAGGCTGGGACTAGCGCTGAACTTCTCCGTGTTTTACTATGAAATCCTCAACACCCCAGAGCAGGCCTGCAGTTTGGCAAAGACGGTTAGACAATTATCTGTTCATCTACAGCTTGTTTGTCTTTTTCTGTTTTGGGTACACGCAATGTACTCTTTACGCTTTCATCCCATCTTATTTATGCAACATTCAGTGGATATCTTCAAAAAGCCATTTGGAATGTGAAACTAAATGAGTTTGTACTGAATACTAGAGTGTGCGCTTCCAGTGTACAGGAAGACAGCGGAACTGACCCTCATGTTTACCTTCACCTTAGGCTTTCGATGAGGCAATTGCTGAGCTGGACACCTTGAATGAGGACTCCTACAAAGACAGCACCCTGATCATGCAGTTACTAAGGGACAACCTCACTGTAAGTGCCATCCTGGGCTTTTTCTAGCTAGATAGAGCTCAAAATCGAACCCTCCTTGAACAAAAAACATATAGATTAAATCAGAAATGAAAACCTGAGCCATGCTAACCTTAGTGGTGCAAGCAATTTTAAACAATTGACAATTTGTGTGTAATTTTTATATATATATATATATATATATATATATATATATATATATATATATATATATATATATATATATATTATATGCATGTGATTCAACATAGATACAATAATGTATAGAAATATATATTTTTTAATTCATAATTTTTCACAGTTAGTACAGGTTTTTTTTTTCCCCATTACTTTTAGCATGTTTTAATGCACCCTTCCACGAAGCATAACGTTTTAAATCCAATGCACTACATAAAAATGCATATCTTCTTTGTATAGTTTTGTCAATCTGGATACATTTAAGATACAAAGTCAAGATATATATATATATATATATATATATATATATATATATATATATATATATATATATATATATATATATATATATATATGATGGCTCAGTTCAAATTCTTATTAAATAAGACTTGATATTTAGCTGTCATTTTAATTTAAGAATCATAGATATTTTTGTTGTGTGTTCAGAAGGTACTACAAAAGCTATTTTCACATTGGAAGCAGAATTATTCGATACTACAACAGTATTATGCCATTTATTGGTGTGGTAAAAAGTACATTTTGGAGCCTAATCATTGCATTATTAAAAAAAAATGTTCTTCTGTTTTGCAGCTGTGGACATCAGAAAACCAGGGTGATGAGGGGGATGCTGGCGAGGAGAGAACTAAAGGCGTTGCACTTCACTGTTAAATCCACCTACACTCTTTATCTTACACATATACAGCCCATAATTCCCTGCTCCATCCAGTCCACCTCACCTTTATCCACCTTTCTGTATGACGAGCAGCATGAATTGTACCTGACCTACAAGTTTGTATCCCTAAAGCCAAGAGCGGCGGGGTGAAGTTTGGTTTTTTCCAAGGCTGACTTGTCTCGAACATGTCTGTTTGTGTATTTTCCCCCAGACGAGGGAAAATTGGTTGAATAGTGGAAACGAATTTACATCCTTTTTCCCTTCCCAAAATCCCTCCTAACATTTTTAAAAGGTATATGTTCTCTGGTCTAGCAGGATATAATGCATTATAGTGTCCCTCCCCACCCATTTTTTCCCCTCCTCTGTCTTTTCTCTCTAATAGTGTACTGGCTATCGCTGGTTTTATTCAAAAGGTTATTAAACTGTCCATTAATTTAACAAACACTGTGACGTTCAGTTTTTCCTCCTGGATAACTTTGTGCTCAATGAACGGTTTCGCTACGAGTAGCAGTACAATTCTGTTGCGATCTCATACAGAAGGGATGAAAACCGTATTGTGACACTGACTAACATGCATTTACTATTATTGCTGTCATGTGCGTGATTTTTGCATACACGGCTAACAACGACAAAAGGGACCCGAGGTTTGCCATTCCGTGTCTACTTTCAGTTTTAAGTTGAAGACATTCCACCAGTACGTGACCTCTCACGATTACAGACCTTATTGTGAACAAACTGGAGAGTTTCCTAATGTGCTGTCAACGAGGCAGTCAACATAAAGGTGCTGTTTGACATCAGTAAACGATTTTCCTGGTTTGTTCTGTACGTTTATTTTATTTTTTTTCCCTTTTTTACGTAATTCTGCCCACACCTCAGTTTAATAAAGATGTAAAATTGTAAACATTTTAACGGTAAATGTATAAATTTGTCTTGAAACTAAATGCTTGCAAAAACTTTTTTTTTTTTTAAGTTATGCAACCCTCTTACGAACAGAAGCCGATGCTTGACGTTTCCCTCTTCGTGTTAATCAGAAGGTGTTTTGGAGCCTTTAGAATTGACTTTGAGCTTTACTAGTCTTGGCCCAAAGTCTGCGAAACGCAAGCCGAGATCGAATTTGGCGAATGGTTGGAAGGACCTGGAGCAGTTTTCGAGGGGTAGCCACTCACTCAGTGTCACAATACTTTGTCACGTCACCATAACATTCCACTTAGGTGTAGAACTCATCCGTCTCGAGCTGAAGACAATGTTCATGCACTGAAGACGAAATTTCTCTCTCTCTCTCTCTCTCTCTATCTCCCCTTAGCTGAACAAATGGCAGTTATTCTACGCTTGATTACAAAAAATACAGTAGTGAATGTGGAGCCGAGCCTGTCTGTATATCTGGTATCTCCAATTGCTTTGTTTTTACTGACCAGTATTCTGCCTAAAGTTAGCTTCTGTGACGGTTTCATTGCTTAGCGCGCACGTGGTTGTGAAAATTTAGACTAGCTTAAGGAAAAAAAAATTGCAAAACGACAAAAAAAAATAATACAACCTGGTTATTGACGTAATACTAGATTTGTGTATGTCTTTTAAAACAGTTCTAGTTTCACCTTACATGTTATAATCAGGAAAGTGTAAAAGACAATTTAAAGTGAAATAAAAGTTTTATCAGTTCCAAATCGAGCTGTATTGTTTTTCGTAGTGGTGTACAATCAATTGAGCAAGTCTTCTCACTCTTCTATAAGCAAAAGTGTAGAATTAAATGACGTGTAGATGTTTAAGCATTAAAGGCAGGGTTCAGTGTCCTGCAGAGTTTAGCTCCAACTCGCCTCAACACAGCGGCCTGGAAGTTTCAAGTATACTTAGTGAGACCTTGATTAGCTGCTTCAGGTTTGTTTGATTAGGGTTGGAGCCGAACTCATCAGGACCCAGCTTGGTGACTGATTTAGGGCCATGTTCCAGGTTCCATGCAAGTTTAAGGGGGTAGTTATGAGCAAACTTGCTGAAAATGTCTCATCCACAGGAAATGGTGTCTTCATCAGAAGATTCTGAGTAATTTAGTATGACATCACTTGCTCAGCGGTGGATTCTCTGCAGCGAATGGGTGCCGTCGGAACGAGAGTCCAAACGGCTGATAAAAACACAATCCACTCCAGTCTTATCAGTTTAGGTCTTGTTTTGAATTATTGTCTTCTGGTCAAAATATGATTCTAAATCCCACTGTTATTTGTTTAAAACTCTTTTGGTTTCTATTTGCTCGTAAACTTGATCTGTGTATATTTCTCTCCTGATTCAGGCAAGATGATGTTTTAACTGGAGAAGGCAATAGTATGAATGGAAGACTAACCAGAAGTAATGGTTAAAAAATCGCCTCGATGGATTTTATCGCAAAGGTGCAGCTGTTTATTTCACAAGATGGGAATTGGTTGTGGATTATTGTGATGTTTTTATCAATTGTGTGGCGGTACCCATTCACTGCAGAAGAGCAAGGTGAGCAAGTGATGTAATGCTACTTTTTCCTGTTTGTTAAAAATAAAAGCCAATTGCTGATATATTTTGATAGGGCCAAAAAAAAAAGCTCTCAGTTATACTACCTGTATACATAGTTTTTCTAGTAATGCTAATTTCTACAAAAAAGAAAAAGAGATGACACTCCGGTTTACAGAAATACAATATTCCTGAACATTTTCCTTTATTACCACATGCCTACAGCACATTATTTAAATAATATAAAGACCCGTTTATGTTGTCTTGATGCAAAATGCTTTATGAAACATCAATAAATACAGGTGTCAAGTCTTTACAAGTGTATATAAACAATGTTTGTGACAGTAATTGACTCACAAGAGTACAATAGTCTTTGCGCAAAAAAGTAAAAGGAAAAAAAAAATATTTTGTAGAAAATACAGCCCTAATTCTGTTTGCCTTTGAGTCAATCTAAAGTGAAATAGGAATTAAAATATTGCCCGAAAAAGAGCCGGTCAGTTATGTGTGCAATGAAAGACACATTAAAAACCATATGCTAACTCAATATAGCATTCAGTTAAAGAATAATTAAATGAACGAGTGTAATTAGCAGAACAGGTTTGATCTCAGACACACAGGTGGAGTTTCAGAAAGAAACACGATTGCTATATTAACTATACACCGAATGTGCTCATGTGAACATGAACACTCAAATTATTTCTTAGATGTAATATAGCATAATGACGTGCATATCTGAAGTCTGTAGCAAACATTGCAGCTTTGAGAGGCAGATCGGCTCGAGGCACTTGGGGAAAGTTTCCTCACTGTACAGTCATGGTTATTTCATCTTCTGTACTTCCTGCAGTAGTTTCTGCGCCGCCGTGTTGTTTGGCTCAATTTTGAGCACGCTGTTAAGATCTTCAACGGCAGATTTCTTGTTCTAGGGATAAATGTTTTACGTTTACATTTAGTTATTTAGCAGAAGCTTTTATCTGAAGCGACTTATAAATGAGGACGATAGAACAAAAGAGGAATGTGCTATAACTTACATCGCAGTACATGTAGCAATTATATATATATATATATATATATATATATATATATATATATATATATATATATATATATATATATATATATATAGACAATGAACTTCAGTTTATTCTGAATTAAACTTACTTTGAGTTCCTTGTTTGCCTGGGCACGTCGGTAAAAAGCTTTAATGTTGGCGGAATCCAATCGAAGAGCCTCACTGCAGTCGCTAATAGCTTCTTTGTAAATCTTCAATGACAGGTAGCAGAGAGCCCTACAAGCAATATTGATTGACACGCATTATCAAAACCGAAAGTCCAGTTTGAAACTGAATTTTCCCTAACCGCAGGAACCCTGACGTTTGGCAGCATGATGCGCGATGGCGTTTCTTACCGGTTTGTGTAGGTCGTGACCTCTGTGGGGTCTTGAGCGAGCGACTGCGTGTATTTCTCCAAGGCTTTCTTGTGTTCGCCCTTCTTCACAAACGCGTTGCCTTCTTCCTTCAGAGCCTTGGCCTTTTTAGCAGCTTCAGCTCCTGGTGCTTAGAACAATACAAAGCGAAAAATCAAGAGCCGAAGTGAAGTACGTCGGCTCCTGCTCGGCGCGGCTCGGGTAAGTACCTTTTTTCTTGTCGTCAATCCCTCTGTTTTGCTGCGCTCTGGGGGACGAGCTGGCGGCTTGCGCCAGGCTTTCCTTCACGGACATCGGAACGGTGGGAATCGGAGGCAGTTTCTCTCTCCAAGATGGCCCGTCTATGTCCGTCAGAGCCTTGGTCATTCTAAAGGGAAGGAGCGACGTACATCATTATGCTTACGTGCTGTGCATTACTTCTTTATTATACCGTTCTTCATTAACATGCCTAAGAATTCTGGATCCCGATCATGCAGAAGTACCTGTTGACGCCGTCGTGAGCAGCCGGTATGTTCCAGTCTATCTGTAAAACAGTTTTGTAGTCTACATACGCCTGTCTGTATCTCTCCAAGGCTTCATAAGCTGACGCCCGGCGAAGAAGAGCTTTGAATCCAAACGGAACCAGTTCAAGAGACCTAAAAGAAAAATACATATCATTTACGCCGAACGCAATCACTTTTGCACCTGTTTTTTTTTTTTTTTCTCCACTTACGATGTGCAGTCTTTAATGCATTCATTGCAGTTTCCGTCTTTCAAGTAACTGGCGGCCCTGTTGGAGTACAGAATACCCAGATCTTCCTTGTTCTTCTGACCTGCAAACATAACGCCGATGCTCATTCATTAACATTGGCTTCCTTCACGTTTTATCCCGAGGAACCATTTCTCTGTCGAAGCTGCTCTGTAACTTACATCTTCCCGTCTGGTATGATGATCGATATTGTCACTCAAATATATACTAATATGGTTTCTTTGTGGCGTATGATATTTCCACGATGTTACAGTCATATTCTAATACGGTTCTGTGAGATGATAAAGGATATAGATCATAATAACCATGCAAGGAAACCCCCTAGGTAGTCATGTATTTGTATAAACACCCAATTTATACAAGGAGCATTTATAATACAAGTAATAATATAAATAATTCATTTAATCTTTATTATTATAATGAATTATATTGCTAACAAATATACATTTTTCATGTATTGTTCTATTTTATTATTATTAGCAGTTAAGCAGTCAGAATATGTGTAAAATAATACATTTACACTATACTATTGTATGTATTGTTTATTTATTTTTATTATTTTTAACTGTTCTATGAACTTTAAGTAATACCATAGTAATGACATGGTATTGTAAGGAACAATAGTACAAAAATACCACGGTACGTGTACAAAAAAACTAGTAATGTGTGGTAAATCTGCTACTATGGCGTTTAGCGCGGTAATATGTGAAATATGCCTGTATTTGACTGCTCTTACCGGACTTCACCAGCAGCTGGATGGACTGGCTGTAGAGGTTCACCGCTTCTCCGTACTGACCGGCTCTGAAACACTCGTTACCGGTTTGTTTGAGCTCCGTCCACGACTGCGAGCGCCGTTTCTGAGGCATGTTGGTACTGAAACGATCAAATGCAGTGTGAACCTCAAGCGCCGTTCATTTTTGTGATGCGTATGAACATGGCGTGAAACAAAGTTACCGTGGTAGAATCACGTATAAAGTCGAAACGCCGGAAAGTAAACGCCGAAGGAAGCGCTTCGGTGTTCGCTCAGCTCCGCTCGTTTAAAGTTACCGGTTGTTGTATTTTAAAAACAGCACGTGAACTAACCGCTCAGTCGTCGTTCTGGAACAAGCTAGAAGACGCGCGAGCCGGGATGAGTAGCACGTTTTACCGGCTGAGGCGCTGCAGAAACGGGCGGTGTTGAATTTCAGTTTCAATTCTCCGGACTCGGGCGGCTGTCGATCTTCGCTGCTGCTATTTGAAGATCGGGACGGGTGACTGTAACCCTATCCAGTGTTGCCAGATCCAGTGAGAAAGGCAGGCGCCTCGGTCTGACGAGGAAACGAGTGAAAAGCCAAGTGTAATTGCAGGGATATGGCAACACCGAACCAGTTCCAAACGACTCGTCAGCTTCCGTTGGTTGCCAGATGTTGGTGAAACCCGAAACATTCATTATTTTAAAACGCATCTTTGTCTTTAAATAGTTTTTTCTTCTTTTATAATGTTTTAATACAGTCAGTAAAATAATTTGTAATCAAATAAACCAAAAAAGGCAATTGTATGTAATCCACCGAAACATTTTTAAGAAACATTGTTTTCACTTTAAAAAAATAAATAAATATAAAAATAATAAAAGAACACTGTATTCTTTCTTTTTAAAAATAATAATAATAATAATAATAATAATAATAATAATAATAATAATAATAATAAAAAAGTACAATGTATTTAATGCGTGGTAGTTGTAAGCTAAACAGCGTGAGCGTTTTATAGATATCAATTGTAATTAATAGTTAAGACAAATAAATAAAGATTCTGTTTTTATGAGAAATTTAGTGTTTTTTCCCCTTTGTCATGACAATACCATAAATTGTTTTCTGAATCGCCCCTATTCTGTTTGTCCTTCGTCGGTTTCCGTAGTTTGGCCTGCATATAACTTCTTCCTGTCTGAGTAACCGGACGTGCGTGCTGAAGGTCGTGAATTAAACGGTAAATATCCAGTTTCTGTAATGCATAAACCTTTACGGTGAAATATGTTATTGTATGTGTTTATATTAAGTTGTGTTTCTAGTAACACTAAAGCATTTTCTTTTGGTTTAGCTAAACGTGCCTCGTTTTTTAACTACGTCTTGTCGCTGGTTTGCTAGCTAGTGTTAGCTAGACAGATTGTTCCGAGTCTATGGCACCGACTATGATATAAATCAGAACGGTCACATTTATAATAACAGAACACTCGGCTTTGCGCCTGCATCTACTTTATTACGTCTAACGTAATATGCATTTCAACCAAACGGCTAAAAACCTAGAGCTGCGCTGAATAGCACGTCTATATAAAACATACATTTGAACAATATTTGTGAATGATTAGACAATGTGATCGTGGCTCTTCGCATGGTTGTCCCGAAAGTCGGTCAGACATCCATTTGCGACGGACAGAGTAGCACGTAGCTGTGCTGAAGGGTTGTCGTTTGGCTGTAAATTGTGAGGTTTCTTTCATTAATGCCCATTATTGTGTTCTCTTTCTAGAAGTCCACAATGTCACTTCCAAGACCAGTGATGAGAGGCCTCCTTGCCAAACGTTTGAGGTTTCATTTGCCCATCGCGTTCAGTCTTTCCATCGTTGCAGCAATCGCCTTCAAGGTCAGTATCATTGTTAATCAATCCGTTTTTTGACTTTTTGGATGGTAAGATATACACACTATTAGTGGTCTTCACCGTTGTTTAAACTTATGATTGACATTTGATCTCTCACTTGAATCAAAACGATTCATTAAAAGTCCAACATCAACAATTTTTAGGAACATTTTTTTTTTTTTTACATTTTAACAGTCAATGAAATGTAATTAGATCTATCTCTAATTTGTAGTCTTGCATGATCCATATCTTTTTTTCAAAGTAGGGCTGGGCAATTTTTTTTATTTATTTATTTATTTATTTTTTTATCGATTAATTCAAATTTTGCAACTTTTTTTTTAACCTGATATAAATATTACCAAACGTCAGAATTAGACACTTTGACCATATGCTGTTAAAAAAAAAAGTCAAAAGTCTGTGTTTTAAAGAGGAAAAAAAACTATGCAGTGCAATCATATAAAAAGAACCTATGAGAAACCACTCATGTATGTATTCATTGTTTTCATAGAACGCTGATTATTAATAGTCCACTGGTTTTATACCTTCAGAAAGAGCTTTATTGTATACTCACACAAGGAGTTTTACTTGCTGACAGGAGCTTCCAGTGTAAAATATGCAGCAAACCAAGAAATTACATTTAATAAAAGAAAAACAGAAAAGTAAATCATGCATATAGAGGAAAAATATAGAGAAATGTACCCATTTAAGATTGTACAGATATATTTGCAAGTGAGTCATTTTGAATTACATTGCATATTGAGAGCTCAGGCATCTTTTCCGCAAAGACATTTAACAAGTGATTTGTTTTAACATTTTAAATGATGTTGAAAGCTCTGTGTGGTACACGTGGAATATAATTTTATCCAACTGTAGTGTTAATAAAGAAAATGTTATTTGAACCATGTCGTAGTTTACTTTTTTTCTTTTTTTTTTTTTGTCTAGATTTGATTTCTTTTGCAAAAAGCCCTAGGGCAAAGAAGTTTAAAACAGTTTTTCGTGAATGTGAGAAACGTTTTTTGTCTTTCTGCAGTACGCCGTAACAGAGCCCAGGAAACAGGCGTATGCTGACTTCTACAAAAATTACGATGCAATGAAGGAGTTCAATGCTATGAAGGAGGCTGGTGTTTTTGAAAGTGTCAAAGACGTTGAAAAATAAACCTGTCTTGTAAGTGGCTCTTCGATTTTGATTATTAATTTTTATTTTTTTAATTATTATTCATGATATTGCATTTCCTTTTCAGTTCATCTAATGATGATGATGATGATGATGATGATAATAATAATAATAATAACATTAATAAATATTGACCCATTTCTTACTAAAATACAAACTTACTTAATGGTCCAAAAATAGTTTTGTCCCTGACTATTGAAAAAATGTCATTTAATACCATACCCTTTTTTTGGTCATGCATTGGTCAATTTTGGGCCGTTTGACACATTCTTTCTGAGTAGTGTATACAAAATACACATTTAAGTTACACTTTTTTTTTTCCTTTTTTCAAACACATTGTTAATTTTACATTTGTAGATTTCGGGTTCATCTGAAAAGTAAATTTTCTCCAGTTCACCAATTTAGTCCCAGTTGTGTTATGAACAAACTGCAAAAACATTCACAAATTATTCACCAGATCAGTAACATTTTATCCTTGAAACGGCGAATTGATAATAGTATTTTCTGATTTTAAAAACCCTCAATTCTAACCTTTTGAACCTGCCTTTATCCAAAAGTCAGATCTGGAAATGTATGCAAATTAGTGCATGCATAATTGGATAATGCATTATATGCTTGTTTAAAAATAACATTTTAGACAATTTGCAATACGTAATGGTTGTGTGATATTAAAACTTGTTATTTAGCTGTGGTGTCACATTGACTTACACTTTCTTCTTTCTTTACAGGTTATGTTGCCCCTGCATTCCTGCTCTACAACTGAATCTTTATAAGATTGTCAGATATGAACATTAATGTCTGATGTTCTTATTAATATAAAATAAAACTATTGACAACCACCATGCGGTACTGGCTTATTTGTACTTGTACATGAAAATAAATGTTGAAACCTGACCTATCTTGTCAACATATGTTTCCTATGTTGTTGTTTTTTTTTTAACATGAAAATATACAATGTTAAAGGCCCATATCATTAAGAGGTTGGATGTTTACTTATCGTTTATGTAATTAACATATAAATAACTTAAATTCAGATTTTTAAACCCCAAATTATTTTTTTTTAAAGCTGTTTTAATAAAATAAAATAAAAATTGTTCTCGTTTAAAAAAAAAAAAAAAAAAAAAAAAAGTCTGTTGCTGCACATTTGTCCTTTTGACCTTTTTAGAGAAATGAAAATGCACTGACAGTTGATGTTTACTGTAATGTGATTTATTATTGGAATAATACCAGTATAATGGTGCATACAAAAAGTACAATATTTTTGGAAACTACATCGGTGCCACATTTATTACACATATTTTTTAATTATAGGTCTTTTATTTTGACGTGCGTCTTCACAACGCAGTACCGCACAGGAAGTGCTTCGAACAAGGAAAGCGGAAGTTGTTGAAGGACCAACTTGTGTTTTAATGTAAGCATTCTCACGGCCAATTTATATTTAATGCGTATGTTTAGTAATATACAGCTACAGTCTCTTTAATCTCGCCGAAACGACTGCTTGTGTGCTCTTGGTGAGTTGTTTATCAGTAGTGATGGTTTAGGTCGTCGCCTGCGCGGTCTGTACATGCGCTTTAGTCAGGCCTTTGTGCCAGAGAGCCTGAAAGTGGTCGGCATGTTTTGTGCGATGTGGATTAAACATCGGTTTTTGCATATGTAGCCTAGAAAACGTACAAACGAACCAGTTAAAAATATCAGGTAACTTCTGAAACGCTCTGTAGGTAACATATGATCTAATATGTGTCTAATAGCGTTTGGCGCCCCGCAGATTGGACAGCACTTGGCAGCTTTAGAACAGAAATTATTATTATTGCATATATACCTATATCATTTTGTAAAATATTATATGCAAGGTTAGAGATTGCATTTGCACTGGTAATGCATTTTATTTAGTGTTTTACGTTTATGATCATTTATGCTCTGTGTCGGTTGCAATGCGCATACATACAGTCCCGTGTTATTGCTATTAAATGCTGTCATTTTACCATGTTGCTATCACAGTACCTTTTAACATTGTATTATTTTGTTCTCACATACCATGTCTTACTTAAATAGTACTTCGTGGTATTTTTCAGAGAGTACGTGGCTTTTCCATATAAAATATAATCGTATGTTTAGTTAAATTGCTTTAGCAAATGTTAAGTCAAGATGTGCTTTTACAGGAAAAAATATAAAAGCTTTGAAGACATGGAAATATTGGGCAGTTTAAATTTTTTGGTGTTGAATGACAAATAGTTATCACCATCATGATGGGCCAATTTCAAGCTTTACTTTTAAAATGTGTAAAGTTGTAAAAAAACTTAAATTTGTATGTCATTGCAAGTCTTTTATGGTCTACACAACAGAAGTTTTGTTTTTATGTGATGCAGCGTTGGCTGAATTAAATGCAGAAGACTTGAATAGACATTAAAATATTTTTTTTTGCATAAAATATATCAAATAATAAATATTTTAAAATACAAAATAAAATGGTTATAGGCTTATATTTCATTGAAAATACTGAATTAAGTATCTGCTTGACTATTTAAATATATTATAAATGGAAATTTATTCCTGTGATGCAGAGCCAAATTCATAGCATGATTACTCCAGTTTTCAGTGTCACACGATCCTAATAGATACCGAAATAGTTTATCTTTTAGCCGTATTAAATAAAGTGTTTTTTTTTTTAATTAATTGTGATTCTGTTTTTGTTTTTCTGAGCCAAAAATAAATACCACACATATTTCCCTGATTTACAAAATTGACCCACTAAAATGTAATTCAGTGCAACAATCTTGTCAGGAATATTTACAACAACAATACATGTATGACACATTAAAGACTAGTTACGTTCACGCCAAATACTAATTAGTTGCAATTTTAAATTTTTTTAATTTGCCACTATCCTAGATTTTTCCCATTAGTCCTTCAGGTCGTTTTACCCTTTACTCTCCCTTATTCTTTTATATATTTGAATATTTACAAGCTAGAATAAGCATGTTGCTTGAATTTTTACATAAATATTGTGTTACATTAAATGACAACCTAACACTATTTCAACCAAATTTCGACATTTTATGCAAGTGGACACTTCACACTTCACTTTCTATGGACATAAAATCACTTTTTTGAATTTCTTGTGATGTGGACATCTCGTCTCGTCTCTGACCCACTTGTATTATATTCACAGGTGCCCGGGTGGATCTGCGATCTGCATCGGCCTACAGTCTGAGCTCTTCTTCTTTTCCACTATACCTCTGAACACTCATACGACCTCCATCTCTCTGTGTCCCACATGAGCGCAGCGTTCTATTCCCGCTGGGCCGAGCGCCATGCCTGACCGGGATAGCGCCTACCTGGCAGGTGGCGGCGGGGGTGGCAGCGGTACGGGGCTGGGCACCGGGGTCGGGGACGAAGGGGGGTCCGGGACGGGTGGAGAGGGTAGAGCGACAGGGGTTGGCGGCGCAGCCGGCTGCTCGGGAGGTAACGGGGGTCCCGGAGTCATGGGAGGCGGCGGGGCTTTAGGAAATGGCGCTTTTGGCTCCGGTTTGGGACTGGACGGCGTATGCCGGGATTTTTTGAGGAACGTGTGCAAGCGCGGCAAACGCTGCCGCTTCCGGCATCCAGACTTCAACGAGGTTCCCGATTTGGGCGTGCAGAAGAACGAGTTCATCTTCTGCCACGACCACCAGAACAAAGAGTGCGTGCGCACCAATTGCAGATTCGTGCACGGCTCGAAGGAAGACGAGGACTATTATAAGAAAACCGGAGAGCTTCCGCTTCGGCTGAGGGGGAAGGTGGCGGCCGGGTTGGGGTTGTCTCCGACCGACCTCCCTTTGAGTCGCGGAGAGGTGCCTATTTGCAGGGACTACCTGAAAGGAGAGTGCCAGCGGGGCAATAAGTGCAAGTTCCGGCACGTCAGGAAGGATTATGAGTATGAAGCCCCGTCCCGGGGTGGAGTCGGGTGTATGATGGGCGTCACCGGTGGCGTCAGCGGGATGGTGAACGCCGGCGGCGGTGGAGCGGGAGGTGTGGGTGGTGCCTGCGGCGGGATGTCTGGCCTCGTTGGCGGAGGTGTTGGTAACTACATGGGTATGGGGTGTCCCAGCATGGGCGGCTGCAGAGAGCAGGGCATGTCGGGTGGAGGAGGGGGCTCGTTGAGCAGCTGCATGTCGATGGGAACGGTGGGTCATCGGCGGTACGACAGGGGCCCTTGCTCCGTCTACGACCCTCTGTTTGAGAATGGCATGTTTGAAGCGGGGCCGGTGGAGGCGCCTGTCGACCACACGGCCCTCCAGCTGAAGAGACGGCGCTTGGAGGGGCTGCGGTTGACCGACGGGACCGCTGGGGGACATTATGACCTGGGGGTTCAGACCACCCTCTCGACCCGGCCGTTAGAGTACCGCTTACTGGAGGAGGAGAACGCCCTGCTGAGGAAAAGAGTGGAGGAGCTGAAGAAACAGGTGAACGGACGTTAAATGTACTCACTCACTTAGCGGAGTACAAAGGTATATCGCACAAATGTAAATTGCAAAATAATACAGTCCTAAAAAAGGCCTTATCTCTCTCCATTCTCATTCTGGTGAAATATAGTGCTTTAAGATGCATTGTGCATGATTTTTTTGCTAAAGACAAAACCTAGTGTACAGTTATCTAGTTTTGTGAACTACAGTAGAGGACATTTTTAGCAAAAGAACTATGTTTAATAATTCTGTTTTTAATTCTTGTTTTGTTTTATTAATACTTTAGTACTTTTCTTGTTTAGTAATTTTTTTCTTTATTAAATAATAGTTTTTTATTAGATTTTAGTTCACAATAAGAAGAGTTTTTTGTAGGGAGGCGATTTTTTTAAAAATTTTTTATTGTTTTGTTTAAATAACCTATAAAATCAGTAGTTTTAAATGCTATGAGTTAAATAATGATTCGTAACATTATAATGTGCAGTGTGAAAAATAGTCATAGTAAAAGTTTTGCTTGAGTGTTAAATGATGATCAAAGTAATCTGTATTTAATAATGTACTGATAGCAGGTACATATGGATGCTGTATGATGCAGATGTACAATACAGATGTAGAATGCATACGTTTTTGTCATTTTTGGAGATTGTTAGTCCCATCTTTGACTTTACTTTTTAAACTCTGCAATAAATCATCTTTTAAATGTCAGATGATGTGAGCATGAATATCGACAGAGTGTCTGTACCTATTATACGTGTTTCAGAAGCAGATTATGAATTCCGCAAAACAAAACATGCAAATCATCTCCAAATGCTTCATCTCAAGATCGGCGACAACTGTAACGACATCCCGCATATTTCAAATTCTCAAAACTCACGTCCCTCCTTGTTTTTCCTCCAGGTGTCCAATCTCATAGCCACCAACGAGGTGCTCCTGGAGCAGAACGCTCAGTTCCGGAGCCAGGCCAAAGTGATGACGCTGTCCTCCACCCCCGCTCCGTCTGAGCAGAGTCTGGCGCCCCCTGTCGGTTCGGTCAGCTCCTACAACCATGGCATCGCCCAGACGCACACCACCCTGAGCAGCGCCGGTCTGCAGCCCCGTCCCGTCACGCAGCAGGACCTGGTGGCCCCGTCCGGAGCTCCGACCGCCCCCCCGGCCAACGCGGCGCCCCCTACAGCACCCCCCCCGCACCTGAACCCCGACCCCATCTCTGCCGCCCTCGCTCAGACTATCGCCCAGGGAATGGCGCCGCCCGTTTCCATGGCGCCTGTGGCGGTTTCGGTCGCACCGGTCGCTGTGTCGATGGCACAGCCTCTGCCGGGCATCACGATGAGCCACGCGACCACACCGATGGTGTCCTATCCCATCGCCAGTCAGAGTATGAGGATCACAACCTTGCCTCATTAGCACGAACAAGCGTTTTCAGCGGTGTATACACAAGTCGGACAAATTCCCTTTCGTTTAACTTACCAACAACGCAGTAGGTTTCTCAGGTGAAGGCTCTGTTTTGACTGAAGGAACTTTCTGTATAGACAAAACACAGATCTCCTCTTGTGAATATATGAAGCGCGTTTCGGTTTTCTTGCCACGCTTTGGCGTACGATTGCCTTGAAGAGAGACGAAAGGAGGATTCCTTGGAGATTGTGGACGTTTATTGACTCATTTCGAAAGATGTAACTAATCACTACAGGATTGTGAATTTACTTGTTAGCCGTCGCTTTTAGTTTGACTTTTTTTTAATAGTTTGTTTCGTGAACTGCTTCTGTGTGAACCGATTATTGGTCTTTTGCACAAACTTAACGAATCTGAATTAATGAAGCACCATTAATAATTCTCGTATTGTTTTTCACACAACGAATCATATGTGGGCATAAAAATGTTTTATTTATTTCTTTCGGAAACTAAGTAACTGCATTTTTCCGTCTTAATTATTGGCCATGTTTCGTTCATCTTTGGTGAGTATCTTTCTGAAATGTCGATGAAAAATTATATTTCTTATCAAACCAAACTTGTTTTGTGAGTTTGAACGCTGAGCATAAAGTCGTTGTTTGCGGTCTCGGACCTGTTCGCTTATGATCAGATCAACAGAGAAGGATATGGGTGTAACTGTTTCACTACTTAAGTTTAAAAATACTTTCTTCATGCCCAAATAAAACAGATTTTGCACAGTTTTATTAAACGGTTAGATAGGAAATAGTGTTTTGTATTTGAAAAGCTATCACTTTATTACTCCTAATCAGTTCTCATAGGTGACCTGCCATCCTTTAGTGTCTGCTTGTGATGTTTTTAAGCTAATATGTAAGGTTTGGGGTCTCTCTTTCTGATTGAAGATGGAGTGCTTAATTATTAGGGATGTCATGCAAATGTAAAAGCACCAGCATGAAAAGTATAATTTGACCGTTTCAAGCTCCTCTCTGTCTTTAATCTGATAATCCTCCGGCATTGGGCCTGCAGGTCACGAGCGCATCTGGATGCCTTCGACAGACAAACTGGATGGTCTCTATATTGACAGCCATTAAATGAAATCTAACGTGAACGAATACGGTTTCTGAGCAGCAGTCAGTTAGTATCAGAGCAGCTACATTTCCAGCCTTCTTTTAGTGGCTTTAAATCATTACTAGCCAACTGGTGGAAACGTCTTTGAAAGATCTAACAATTTAATACATCTTTAATGTAGTTTCAACTGTAGATATCAGAAAAAAAACCATTTGCAATCATGACTATAGCTAATGCATTCAGTATGTTGCATGCCATTTCTTCATTTCAGTTGTAATTGGACAAGCTATCAAAAAAGATCCGGTTTCTATTTCCTTAATTGTATTTATTTAAACTAGCGAAAAACTGCATTGGATAAGTTCACCTGCAATTATACATAAACGACCACTAGCCAAATATACATTGCAGATATAGCTTTGGTTTTGGCCATTCAAGTTTGATACAAAGGTTTTTCTGATATGATGGACGATTAGCATTTCTTTAGGATTTAAAACAAATGATACCAACAAGTCAAATGTAATCATTGTTTCATTAGAACAAAAAATATTCCAGACAGCATGCATTAGGTCTCTTATCGTTCCGTTATTATGTACTTAGCCAGAACTGCTTTGCACGTGACTAAATCAGATGTTAGATGGTAAATCAGATGCTAGCCAGAACTAATGTACAGGTAAAAGCTTTGAAGAAAAAAACGCGTGCTGCGGCTCCAAAAAAGTTTTCGCCCTTTTTTGCACAACTGCGTCGTTTTCTGTGGGCGTGGATCTGCCTAAATAACGGTGCAGGCCACGCTTCGGGGTTTTCAGACTGAAACGCTGCGAGAAGGAAAAACAGCGTCATGCCAGAAGGGTAGAAGCGGCGGGGTGGTCGTTTTCGCTTTCTCGGGTTGACTTATTGATCCGCGGCGATCGGACGCGTCTGAGTCATCTGCGGTCTTTCCCCGTAGTCCTCGCGCGAATAAAAGGCTCGACTCGCGCGTTGAATTCGAGTCGCAAAGCGTTGCGCGCGATCGCTCCGTAATCGTATCAAGACTCTGCGTACAGACCGTCGGACCGCAATGTCGAACGTTGATTCAGGGCCGAAAAATGACTCGGACTCGGAAAAGAAGACCGAAGCAGCCCGGGACACTCCATCGGGAGAAATCGACGTCCCTAAAACTGAACTATTTGACGCCAAGGCGATTTTGTGGACTTTTGGCAAATGTCTCACCACCTTGTTGCCCGTGTACCTGGCTGGTTACTATCGGATGAGCACTAGTTTAGTGGTGTTTGGGATGATGGTTTACGCAGGATGGAAACACACACGTGAGGCGAAGGAAGCGAGACTGAAGTCAGCTATACAGTTAGTCAACGACGAACAAGAATACATATCCTCCAAATCATTTAGAAGCAGAAGAGACCTGCCTTCTTGGGTAAGAATGCACAGAAGTGCGTCTTTTGTCAATCCTGAATAAAACACTCCATTGTTATTATGCATACAACGTCCGAATAAATATACACGTACCCGTGCTACGAGTGAAACGCACGACGTGTTGATTTTAAAGATTTGCAAAGCTGCAAACGACTGAAAAGAGCGGTCACGTCCGACTCGCGAACGATTTGTTCTTTCGAATCTGTTCGTTTGAATGATTCAGATTCGCACGACGCTTGAGACGCTTTGCCGCAAAGGAGAAGCGTAGAAGTAAAACTGAGGAGAAGGACACGGACAGCTCTGCCATTTGTCGCAGCCCACTGGAGAACATCGTAAAAACGTCCGTGTTTAACATTACTGTTCAAATAATGAACTAAGTGATTCTCGTGACTTCTCTTTTTGAGCAGTGACTCAAAAGAATCGGTCACGATGAATCGCTTTATTGAAGCAAGCGGTTCGAACGAATCGGTTCGTGCTGCTGAAGAGTAGGAGCGGTCTGCAGATTTTTCGAGCTGATGGTGGCGCTGTATATAGGTGGTGCACAGTCTATACTGCATACTAGGGGTGCTGCATACTTGGCAAAATTCCCATCGCCCAAACCCTTTTGAATAGGCCTACACTGTTGCTTTGTCATCTCCTCCACACGTGCACAGTAGATGCTTCCATACAAGAGTTTATTCTATATTTGGTCACGTCTCACAACTGCCATGTGTTTTTAATAAGCTATGCATGTTATTGTTATGCATGTACGTGTTGAAAAAAGTGTTGGGTTTAATATATAGATGAATCATAATGCGTTTAAACGAAACAAAACATTCATTCAGTCGTTCGGTTTTAATAAGGATATTATTTATTATTATTTTGTTATTGCTATTCAAGAAAGAAATGGGTTTGTGATAGGCTTGTTTGTGCCGTTTCTTTGGTCTTTATAAGCACATCTTCTGTTGAACATTGTTGTGACATTTTGGAGCTAATACGCATTTACTATATTTGTGCTTATTGTTTGTTCTTTGTATTTCCAGGTCAATTTTCCAGATGTGGAGAAAGTTGAATGGCTAAACAAGGTAATTCAGCAAATGTTTTGGTTGACATTTGCTCATTGAGTTTCCACATGTAAAACTAATCCTGTGATCCCATGAATTCCTGAGCTGTGCCTTTAAACCACACCCAACCCATCGGTGTGACCCTCCTTTATGTCACAACAGCTGCCCGTGACCACACACACACACACACACACACACACACACGTGTCTGGTAAACAAAAGCTGCATATGCTATTATTACACATCCATTCTTAACCAAACACTAATTCAACCAACATATGTTCCAGCCTTTGAATTAGTTGATCAGCTACAATGCACATTTTTCCAGGAAATACATTTTTTTATGTCACTTTGCATCTTAAAAACCTTAAAAACAATAATATTACTAAATAATAATATAATTAATTTTTGTATGCAACTGCTTCATCGTAAAAATGATCGCAATAAGCACCAAAATATCATAATTAATATAACACACAATTAAAGATAAAACCCTCATTATAATGATAAAGACAAAATTAATATCCTCAAAAATGCATAACAAAAATGGTAATTAAACCGAGGTGATAGTAATAAAAGATAGCATAATGCATTAAAAATGTCCAGATAAACAATAAAGTAAAAAGATAATTTTCAATGTATTTTTAATTTTATATTAATGGTATATTTATGCAAAATAAAGTTTTTAAAAACTCTTTTTTCGGACTGAAATGAAGTTTTCTTCTTGGAATTTACTCACTGAGAGACAGAAAGAAGGAGGAGCGCATAGAGACATATCCCTTCCTAAATTCTTTATAGCATTTGTCCTTCTTTGCGATGAAGCTCAGCCCATTTCAGTAGTAGTTCTGCAGCGCACAAATGTTTAGGCTTGGCCTTCTTTATCAGTGATTCACGAGGCAGACATTTTACGCTGGCATCCATCCCAACCAAGTCTCTACCCTCGTCGTACCCCGTGGTCATGTGGTTCGTGCATGAGTCACAATGCTATATCTGTGGTTTGCTCTTGCAACGAACAATCCGAAAAACACTCTAGCAACTGGTGCTCTAGCTTCTGTCATCAGCTCTTAACCTCCACAAACAGCAACAGGTCGCTATAGTAACGAGGCAAACACAAGCGACACGGTGTAAACAGCTGCAAGCAGAGCAGAGAACACATCGGTTTTACAAACGTTAAGGGAACATTCCATTTGATCATTTTTCAAACATAATTAGAATGTTGCCTTCGACATACAAACAGATTGTAACATTTAAAATTTCTATGTTTTTGGGCATCTGGTTTTACAGCAAGACCAGCAGACAAGACACTTACAATACGTTAAAAAAATCACAATAAAAAACCTTATAATAAAAAAAAAAGAACATCAATTGAACGTCTAACTAAATGTTTAATAAAAAAAAACATTCCTTGAATTCCCAAGGTTATCCAGCAGGCCTGGCCATTCATTGGTCAGTATTTGGAGAAGCTGCTCACGGAAACCATTGCTCCATCCATCCGCGGCTCCAGCACTCATCTGCAGACGCTCAGCTTCACGAAGGTCGACTTTGGTGGCAAGGTCATACATGCACGCTCGCTCACCGCTACATAAGTAATAATACTCCATTGCAGCATTCTCGCACATCTCAGTCCAACACAGTGCGAGAGATTAAATCCGCTGAAACATGTCAGAACAGGCATTCTGTTTAAATCAATGCTCTTGAGGATGTTTTCAACCTCTGATGCCTCATGGCAAACTTCCTGCTAGGACATGACTGAAGTTTTGATGTTAAAAGGATTTTAAAAATAAATGGCGATGCAGTATGTTTTGTTCATTAACTTAGCTAACAGATGTTTTAAAATAGCTGATGAATAGTTCAATTCTTTATCCATCAACATATAAATGAAATACATAATCAAAACAAAACACTGCATGCTATATGATTATTAACCAAGATCAGAGAACCTTAAACGTGCAAATGTGTTGTTGAATTATTCAAACGTTAACTTTAATTCTCAGGTGCTAAAATTTTGTTAAAATTTAAAATATGAACTTAGAAATCTGAGGTTCGTTCGCAAAAGCAGATAGTTGTGTGTTACAGTTAATTTTAATCAAACTGCAAGTGGGTTATTTTGATTGGTTAGAAAAATAATAGATTTTTTATTTTCGAGTTATCCATTTTTGCAAATAAACTCTTCGTATTGTTAAAGAACTGAACCGATTTACCCGTTTAGCTTGATATTACAGTACTGTCTGCACATTTTCACATCGTTATTTTAGAACTTTCTTTCGTTTCACAGCCGATGAAGGTGGTTGGAGTGAAGGCCCACACAGAAAATGATAAAGGTCAAATTCTGCTGGACGTTTACATCAGGTGATGCATGCAGCTTTACATCTACATTTGAGGTTCTTTGCGTGAATGGGTTCCTGCAATGAGGGAACTGTCTCTCAGGAAGTGATTCACAACCCTTGCGTACTTGATATTGTGTCCGTATTTCTGTATTTTCTGCCAAACCGCTGCCAACTCAAATTTGTTCAGCCTGGCTGAGTTCGTTCAGAGAGAAAATGAGTGTGCGTTCTATTGAAAGCCATTTTCAGTTGATTTTAGTTTAGCGTTTGGCGGGCCGCGACCAATTCGGCAGAATTGTTAAGGTCAATAAAGTCCTTAAGATTCTTTTGATTTACTTGCGAAGAGTTAAAAGCAATACAATGGTTCCTCTCCGCCGTGTTTTCTCAGTTATGTGGGGGATGTTGAGATAAACGTGGAGGTGAAGAGGTATTTCTGCAAGGCTGGTGTGAAGGGGATACAGGTGAGATTCTGCATTTGTGCACAATCCCAATAAATAAATGAATAAATTAATGAATAAATTAATAAGAGTTTATTTGATTTTGTTTGTTCTCTCAGCTTCATGGAATGATGCGTGTGATTTTGGAGCCGCTGATTGGTGACGTCCCAATCGTGGGGGCCGTGACCATGTTCTTCATTCAAAGACCTGTAAGTTCTCTATATAAAAGGGTTCCTCAGTGGTTGTATGGATTTCGAGTTGACTTAACGTTTTTTTGGATAGTAAAATGTTGTTGCGTCGTATTTTCTTCAAATACAGTACCACAGGGTTTCCCAAGCTTGGGTATGTAAGCGGAAAAATGACAATAAATAATTAGTTCGTAAAATAAACACATGTAAAACAACCACTACAAATATTTGTTTACCTATTTGTCATGTGGCCATTTACCAACATGAGAGTACCATAAATATGCAAATATCAATTGAGTTTTTATTAAAATTTAAGCTCTCCTGGGTTCTTTGAAACACCTATACATCATGTTCATGTGCATCTGAAATATACTTAAGAAAATACTGGGTAATATAAGATGAGTTAAGATTAGGTTTAGAGGCTGGTTACTTAGGTATTACCCAGTTACTGTAATTATGAAAATAAGTAAAGCGCTGCACAGTTTTAGTAGCAAAAATAAAAGATTCATCTGGGTTGTTCTTTCTTTAAGAATTTTTGAATTTTTCATTATTACTCAAGTTAGAATTTTAGTTTTGTTAGCATCATGTTATGTTCTCCTTTGCCTTTTTTTTGTTAGAAACTGACCATTAACTGGACCGGTTTGACCAACCTGCTGGACATTCCAGGGCTCAAGTGAGTTTCAGTCATTAAAGATACGCAATGAGGTGTTTTTTTTCGGTTCAGTTCACTCACTGTTCTGAGCTGCCTCTGTTTTTGGCGTGCTTCTCTCTGAATATATTTCACAGCTTCTATCTCTGGTTCTGTCTCTCAGTGTGATGTCAGATACTATGATCATGGACGCGATTGCTTCATTCCTGGTTCTGCCCAATCGTCTCACTGTTCCTCTTGTGGCAGACCTGCAAGTGGCACAGCTGCGGTGCCCTTTACCCAGGGTAACACACACATACACACACAAGTTGGTATTTGTGGCTTATGGGGACTCTTCATAGGTGTAAGGGTTTTTATACTGCACAAACTGTAGGTGTATTGCCCTACACCTAAATCTACCCGTTATAGGAACTTTGTACATTTTTAGATAAACCCCCCCAAACACAATTTAGTATGTTTTTTAAGCCTTTTGAATTACGGCGACATTGGCAGTGTCCTCATAAACCACCTTCAGATTGTAATACATCTGTTATACTCATGTCATTAAACAAAATTGTGCACCATAAACCACAAATACCAGCAAACACACACATAGACCTTTACAATCGACCATATACATGTTAGAATCAACATACAATGCAACATTTTGACAAAAATACCCAAATGCAGTTGAAATATAAACTTCCATTCAATAGTTTGGGCCCACAATGGCTGCATTTATTTTTTTTCAAATATTGCACAAACAGTAATGCTGTAAAATATTATTAAAATCAAAGTATATACATTTAATATAGTGATATAGCTGAATTGATAGCACGGTTTCATAGTCTGCAGTGTCACATGATCCTTCAAAAATCATTTTGATATGCTGATTTGATGCTTACACAAGCATTTTGTGCATCTTTCTTTCATAAAGGGAGTTGTGCGCATTCACCTGGTGGAGGCCGATGGTCTGGCTTCGAAGGATGGAGTGATGGCGGGTATGTCTGACCCGTATGCTACGCTCAGAGTCGGCCCGCAAACCTTCAAATCCCGCCATCTGGACAACACGCTCAATCCCAAATGGGGTGAAATATATGAGGTTGGTGTTAAAACGACATCACATTATAATAAGTACAAAAAAAACTCCTAAATAAGCCATTTGATACCAAAGTACGACGTAAATGTGATAAACATCTTAACCTCATGTTCATCTGTGTCTTTCAGCTCAAACGTAGAGCCATTTACGCCACATTTTGTCTGTGATTACTCATGCTGTTCCTGTAGGTGTGTGTTTGGTGTTTCATGCATGAGTGTGTGTCTGTCAGGTCATCGTTCATGAGGTGCCTGGTCAGGAGCTAGAGGTGGAAGTTTTTGATAAAGATCCCGATCATGATGATTTCCTGGGCAGGTACCACATCACTGCTTTCTTCTCTGTCTATCCGTCTCTCCGCCATTTTCTCTTTAAAAGGGGTCATATCTAACTTGTTGTTTTCCCAAGTTCACGTGTAATGTTAGTCATAACTGTACTTGTTCTATATCATGATATGTCCTCTTTTATACAGATCTTTTCCAGATTTTTATTTTCTAAACATTGATTCATAATCTGCTATAACTATCAAACTCACCTGTTTTTAGCTGTTTTCTGATCTCACACTTTTCTTATCTTTGCATCGATTCTCTTGTGTGCAGAACAAAGTTAGATTTGGGGATTGTGAAGAAATCTAAAATAGTGGATGAGGTGAGAAAGTTTATTAATATTCCCGTGCATTTTCCCCTTTGTGTGTACTGTCAATGGAAAAGTCCACTTCTTTTTGGAAATAGGCTCATTTTCCAACTCCCCCAGAGTTAATAAGTTGAGTTTTATTGTTTTTGAATTCATTCAGCTGATCTCTGGGTCTGACGATAGCACTTTTAGCATAGCTTAGCATAGATCATTGAATCCAATTAGACCAGTAGCATCGCGTTCAAAAATGACCAAAGAGTTTAGATATTTATTAAAACTCAGATTTTAAGTTATATCGTGTTCCAAGACCGGCGAAAAATTTAAAGTTCTTAGTACACGGTATAACTACAAAAGGGTAAAGTTTTAAATTGCAAAAATATAGAAACTCTTTGGTCATTTTTGAACGTGATGCTACTGGTCTAACTGAATTCAATCATCTATGCTAAGCTATGCTAAAAGTGCTATCGCCAGACACAGATCGGCTGAATGGATTCAAAAAAGGTAAAACTCAGCTTTCACCCCATGATGTGAATTCTATTTTGATGAACCGATTTATTACAAACTACTAAAATCACATCTAAAACAAAACCCATGCTTTATATATTGAGTTATTATTGTTTATGAACTATTTTAACGATGAAGAACTTTTATTTCTTAGTGGTTCACCTTGAAGGATACCCCTACAGGACGGGTTCACCTCAGACTGGAGTGGCTGATGCTGGAAGCCGGCACAGAAAGACTGGAAGAGGTCTTGCAACACTGCACATACACAGAGCGCAGGGGGGTTTATTGGAAATGGGTGTGCTCTTTTCAACACACACGCTAACAGTGTTTTTATATACTCCACCCGTTAACTAATCCCAGGAAACTACAAATGTTCAAAAGCTTACTTTGCACACTTGGCAAACAGAGCGAATACAAACAATATTTCTTGCAGTTTGTTTGCTCCTCCTTCCATTGCCCTAATTTTTTTCTCTTTCTCTCTCTCTCTTTCTCTCTCTCTCTCTCTCTTTCTCTCTCAGGTTCTGAAGAGAAATGAAAGTGTGGTGAGTAAAACAGCAAAGCCGCCCTCAGCAGCCATCTTGGCAGTGTATCTGGACAAGGCTGAGGCACTTCCTGTGAGTAATACTCTCACATCCTCTTCCTGTTGCACTCTCTGTTCTTATGCAAACACCACACGCTGTAGCTTGGGCACAATATTGTCCCCACAGACAGGTGTGTAAAATCTGGCTAAAACCTGCTCTTGTGGACATCTGGGCATGTCTTTGATTGTAAAAATGATTCATAAATAAAAATTAGCTTTTAATAAAATAATAGTGCTTTTATATTTAGCTTTATATGACAGCAACGGAAGTTTGAGGCTGCATTTATTTAATTCAAAATGCAATAAAAAGCAGTAACATTCTGAAATATTTTTGCAATTTTAAATAAAAAATTTCTATTTTAGTATAGTTTTAATATGTAATTTATTCCTGTGATGCAAACTAAATTTTAAGCATTAATTCTCCAGTTTTCAGTGTCCCATGATCGTTTAGAAAACATTCAAATATGAAGCATTTCTAATTATTATCAATTTTGAAAACAGTTCAAAAGAACATAAATGTTAAAAATGTCACTTTTAAGCGATTGATTGTGCCTTGCCAAATAAAAGTATTATTTCTTTAAAAAGAAAAATGAATCAAACATTTGAACGTTGGTGTATGTAGGTGTAATTTTTACCTGAAAAGGAAGTGAAATCTGAGCTCACCCTAATTTTTGAACAAACAACAGTCCCTTTAAGGAAAATTACTTAAAAACATTCTAAATAAAGTCTCAATGAATGGCTGAAAATGTTTCCGTGAGGGTTACATGTAGTGTTAGGGGCTGGAAAATATCATCGGTGCAGTATAACAAACAATAGAAGTCAAAGGAAAGCTCCACCATTATTGTAAAAAGTGTGTGTGCGTGCGTGCAAGCGTGTTCATGTCTGTGTGTGCGTCTCTGGTTACCCACAGCCTGCCATTTCCCTTTTACTTTTTGGCAGCAGACCGACAGACGACCAACTCTAAAACAGAGTAAAAGGAGGACTGCAGCCATGTCTACAGAAACTATTAAGCGTAACTCGAGATTATATAACTTCACTTAATCGGCTCACAGCCCAATAGAGCACTTTGTGAAAGCACTTGCGCCGTTTCCCGCATCCAGAATATTTCACCAGACGTGCAGAATATTTCACCAGACGCCGTGCAAAACACATTGCGCACTTGCAACGAACAACCCAGAGCGCTCGAGCTTACAGTGCAGCGGTCTGGAGGATTTCACTTTACTGTGTGTTTTTCTGTTGTATGCCGCCAACAACCCAGATAATAATTTGACTTACAATGCTTTTAAGCAAACAATGCATTTCTCATTTTTACTGTGTCTTTTTACTCTGTTTTATAAAAACTGCAGTGAGAACATGGACTGTCAGTTAATGTGCTGCATTTGACAAAAAGCTTAATTCTTAAACACAAATAAAGTGCATATATCATATATGCATTCATAGTATCAATGTAGTATATCAAAATAAAACACATGGCATACTGCTTTTCTCACGATGTTCAGATAAAGGTGTACAATATTTAGTGTACGTAAACATAAGACGTTTTAAATGTTTTATGTAAGATAAAAAAACTGAATAATTCTATGCAACAAAGATGCATTAATTTGTTCAAATATGACATTGATGCAACTTACAAGTTAAGAACAGGTTTGCGTTTCACCTAAATTTTGTACTTTTTAGCAAAATTATTCTTCATTCTTCAAAAATGTAAAGCAGCACAATGATTTTTAACAGTAATAGTAATCAGAAATGTTTCATAAGCAGCAGTATATCGGACTCATTTCTGAAGGATCACGCGACACTGAAAACTGGAGTAATGATTCGGAAAATTCAGCTTTGCGTCAAAGGAATAAATGATGAATTTCAAATTACGCTCAAATAGAATGTTTTACTGTATTTTTGATTTGGCCTTGGTGAGCAAAAAAAATGATTTAAAATATTACCAACACTAAACATGGTGTATATAATCACTTACGAGCTGTATTTGTGTGAGTTATACAAATGAGTTGAAACGTGAAATATAATTATAAAAGATACTTGTTTTTAAAGTGCATTTGTGCCTATTTCTTTCGATTTTCAGATGAAGAAAGGCAATAAGGATCCCAATCCGATCGTTCAGATCTCGGTGCAAGATGTGACTCGTGACAGCCGGGTAAGATGCGCACCTAGCATCCGTCCAAAATAATCCATCCCAAGTGGTGCTTATTTATTTCCCATCCTCCAGATTTGCTGGAATACAGTGAACCCCCAGTGGGAGGACGCTTTCACTTTCTTCATCAGAGACCCAAGCAAACAGGACATTAATGTACAGGTATCCTAACCATCTTCTCTCTAAAAAGTTTTAAACCCTGGTGCGAACAGAGCTCAGATATCCACATCCACATTCAGAAGTCCACATTCTGCTTTTTCCATCTCTTTCAAGGTGAAGGACAATGACCGTGTTCAGGTTTTGGGAAGTCTGTCCATTCCTGTTTCCCGTCTTCTCTCTTGTCAAGATCTGAATATGGACGAGTGGTTTAATCTGGAGAACTCTGGTCCAGAAAGCCGCATCCACATCAACACAGTGCTCAGGGTAAACTCATCTGACACACGAAACACAAGCTTGAGTGCACAATACATCACATACAGGCTGCCGTGAAATACAGCAACAATGTGAAATATTATTACAATTTCAACAACTTGTTTTCTATTTGAAGATATTTAAAAATGTAATTCATTCATGTGATGCAATGCTGAATTTTCTGCATCATTACTCCAGTCTTTAGCGTCGTTTGATCCTTCAGAAATATATATGCTGCTCAGGACACATTATTATTGATTTTACGCTGCTTCATATTTTGTGGAAACCATAATACTTTTTTCAGGATTTTCTTGATGAATAGAAAATTCAAAAGAACAGCATTTATTTCATTATGAAAGTCACTTTTAATCAATCTTTGATGAATAAAAGTATGGATTTATTTCAAATAGTAAAAAAACTACTATGGACAGTATTTACTGTAGTATTTCATGTATTGCATAACACTTTTTCTACTATTGAGGAGGGGTAGGGGTAAGGTTAGGGTCAGGTTTAGTGGTATGGGTAGTTTTATAGGTGCGTTAAGATGTGTAAGGGGTTGGGTCAACAGTGTAATTAAAAATGTAAGCACAGAAATTAATTAAAATGTAAGTACATGTGCGAACACAATAAGTGCATTGCACCAAATAATTAATTTAATACATGTAAGTACACAGGCCAAGTGGGACGAAAACTTTTAAACAGTAGTGTATAATGTTGTATGGATTTCAAATCTATTATATTTGGAAAAAGACTCTCATTCTGCGTTGATGTCATTTCCTGCAGGTGCTCTGGTTGGATGAAGCTGCTGCAACTGCTTCTCTCCTCTCCAGTGACCCTTTTTCAAAGAGTTCTGCCTCACGTCC